>NC_140006.1:742995-963060 GCF_964263955.1 Coregonus lavaretus
TCTCTCTCTCTCTCTCTCTCTCTCTCTCTCTCTCTCTCTCTCTCTGTCTCGCTCTCTTCCCCTCCTTTAATTTCTTCCTCTCCTCTCGCTCTCACTTATCCCAAAAGCCTTTGCAGGATTGTTGGTGCCCACTGGGCTATCTCTATAGCAACCAGAAGCTCCTCTTAGGGTCATTTTGGGGTGGAGTGGGGCTCCTGCCCAGGGTCTATTGTGGCTGTGGCTAGAGTCTGAAGGCCCAGTGAAAGAGAGCCTCGCGCTGAGTGCCTCACAGTGTAGTGTCCCCCCTGCTGATCTGTGTGACTGGAGGACAGTAGGGGGGCTGGCTCTGTCTCACTAGCACTGTGGGCCAGAGATACTCAGCTGCTCTGGAGTCTGGACTCTTGGAGGACAATATTGAATGGAAAATGTTTTGAAATATATTGAAAAGCAATGGGCATATCAGCCTGCATCACAAGAGCCCGGAAGCAGCACTGTGTTCTTCTCTCTCTCACACAGACATACAGTAGGGCCCTCCCCTGCCATAGAGCCAGCTGGACATACGGTACATGCATAGGGAATAGAGGTAGGATAGGGTGAGCAGGGGTACATTGCCAGCTGAGGATGAACGGAACAGAGGCTGGGGCATTAGTCAAACGGCCCTATTCAACAACTGGAGAGAGAACCAGTGAGCTGTGAAGAACGCTCTCACACGGGCCAGCCATGCACCACCAGTCACACAGTCACGGGCCCTGCCCCTTAAACACCAACCCCTCGCCCCCCATCCCAACTCACACCCCCAATGACCCTTACCCTGCTGGGTGTGAAGTCCTTTGCTAGTCTGTATTGGTCTACCAGATATAACTACCAAACAGTCTGTGGATGTATTCCTCCAAGTCTATCTCTCTAAGAGATAGAGTACCATTACCAAATACTCCCCTATCACACCAAGTTGAGTTGAGTTTTACAGATCTCATTTAATAACGAAACCAGTTAACTGAACCCTAACAAATAGCAAGGCTAAAGTTGACTATTGTCTGAGAGGATCAAACGCCTCCTTACAGGTAGAGCCCTTCCTTGGCTGCGCTGTTTAAGACCCACCCACCCGTGCATGTCCTAATATGACTGGTCTGGAGTATCAGTTGCACTGTCATTAGATCTTCATCTAGCTAGCTAGCACTCTCTTGCTTCTTTTTCCTTGTTTCTCCTGTCTTCTCTTTCTCTCTCTTTCCCCTTTCTCTCCCTCCCTCCCTCCCTCTCCGTTGGACCAGAGTCAAGTTACAGGCATTGTCCATCCTAGTTACTGATAAACAGGAGGCTTAGTTACACGCCCGCGGATGATTGGCTCTTTTCAACAAAGCCAAGAAAGGGTTGCCCGGGCGACGCAGAGACTTGTGTAAATTTGAAAAAGTAGAGCCGGGCATGCAGGCGTATTATGAGGAGGAGTGGAGGCATTTTCACAGCTATTACCAACACACAGCTAGAGATGGCGTGACAACCAATACCCTCTGTCGTCTGTGTACCCCCTGCACTGTCGCTAAGCAAGCTGTAACCCCACAGACATTCCCTGTGTAGAACTTAACAATGTGCAAAGCAAAGGCATAATAATATAAGTATTGGTGTCCATCTTACTTAAGCCACTCCATAATGGTGGTCTGGATTAGTGACCGGACATCACTCAGGAGTTTAATTTAATAGGAAGAGCCATCAGTAGCAAATCATTGATAAACACACCATTACTATATTAAATAAGTCTGTACCCCAGTTACTGTATCTGTTGCTCTAATGTGGTATGAGATAGAAGATAATCCAACCTATTACTCTGTAATGTCAGGCTACTCTAGCCAGCTGAGGAAAGACAGAGATGTCCACTTACGGTTTGCTGCTCTCCAAAAGTGATTTATTAAGCCTTGATAGTAACAACATTACGACCATATAGACCACATAGCTATCTGAAAGTGTTGCCGTAGGATGTATAGAGACTAGAGACATTCCTCTCTTTATGTCTCCTGTCACATTTCTGAGGAAACCAAATAAAACATGAACAAATGACTGCTGTTCAAAGAGGATGGTATAATTGTAGTTTTCATACCTAATTAGTTATGGTGAAACACCCCAACTATTTCACCCCTACTCTATTCTAGACGTCTTTAGCTGCCTGCCGCCACGAAGCTAGCCCCCGACACACTGTCATCTCTAAGAAAGGGTTTCAATTATAAATCATTGATCATTTTCCGGATGTTTAAAACTGTCATGGGGGATTTGAAACCTAATAATTATCAGACTACAATAGATTTACGGACAAAACTTCACATGTGGATTTTTATTTCTTACAATCATTTTCCTGCTCACCATAGATGCCTATCCAATAAAAAACCAATGCCATAACTAATATATTTTACTTCTCTGCACGAATGTAACATGTTCTTGTACAAACTAGAACAAATATTTAAAGACAAATGAAAGCAAATACAGAAGCATGCACCCTTTACATCCACTTCAAAACTACCAGTCTGTGATCAGCCTGTGAGTTGACTTGTGCCATTGATCCTGAGCCAGATGAGTGAATGGGCAGTAGGCTCATGCCCACCTGGGGCTCCTCTTGGCTGAGTTATTTATGTTTTAATTTAGTTTTGGCTGGGTGCCTGCTCTGCCCGCTCTCTCTCTCTGCTGCCCAGGACCAGGGCTGTAAACCTTGAATACCTCAGTAGCAGGAAGGCAGCCGCCATCTCCTCCTCCACCTTGCCGTGTTCTGTTCTGGTTCCGCTCGGTTTTACTGCCCCTCTGGTCCAAGGAACAAAGCTGTACCGGCCCAGCCCACCACACTGGGGTTTAAGAGGAGAGAGAGAGATTAGGCAGGGAGAGAGGCAGATCAGGGGAAATCTACAGAGGAGGCAGGCAGACTAGGCCAGGTGCTCACTATTACCCACTCCTTCCACTCTGGTCTCTGAGCTGGATGAAAAGGCTTCAATCCGCTCTCTCTAGCTCCACACCACAACACTTCTGAGGCCCAAATCCACAAAGGTCAAATAGTGGATGCTTATATTTATCCTGTTTCACTGCATGTATAAGTGGGTAACCTGTACAAGTGTGAAATGGAAATGTGTAAAGGCTCAGTAAAGGCCCAGGCTCCAGAATAACACATCTGTAGTCCATTAATGAGACGGATGGAGGAATGTGTGGAAGCCAAACTACATACGTGTGTGGGGGGAGATGGGGTGATAGAGAAATGCAGGGCTCCTCATGGTTGAAGAGCTAGGCTCTAGACTGGAACACCAGTCAACTAATACTAAAGGCTTCTGAAACATGTACTTATAAGTGTTTTCACATAAGAATAGAGTGGTTAACTGAATATTACGAGGGCTGCTGTTTTATTGCAATGGAATGGGATGTAATTGTGGTCTTTTTCAGAGTGAAATGAAGCTTTCTGCTTGACTGAAGGTGAATAATCCCTGGCTCACCAGGAGACTCTTTTGAAGTGAGAGAGAGAGAGAGAGAGAATGTGATTGTGTAAGGAAAGGAATAGAGAGCAATCCACCATCCCCCTTTTCCTCACTTCCTCCTCTCCTCCCCTCCTCCCACCGCCCTCTCCTCAGGCGAGCTGTTAAGCAGCAGTGCATTGTGGGTGGTAGTGAGGGACGACAGGGAGAGCAGGAATGGAGGGATGAGATACATTTACCTCCTACGTACAGTCAGTGGAGAGGCCTTCAGCCTTCTCCAGTCCTCCTCAGTCTCCACTCCTCCTTTTCTCTGGGAGGGATAAGAGGCTGTCTAGGGATAAGAGGAATTCCACTGACTTGTTTTTTTGCTTTTCATGTATTGTTGTGTATAATTACATGTATTTAATGTGTATATGGATGTGTAGTTTAATTTGTATATTGTATTTTGATATGTATTGTGCTAAACATGGCTCATGTGTTAAATAGACCTTGGTCTCAGCATTGACTCCCTGTCAAAAAAAGAAAAGAAAAAATATTTACATCCCTCCCTCCCTACACAGTGGGGGGTTAAGGGGAAATAGTAAATTACTGTATGGCTTCAGTAACGTGCCTGGAGTGACGACCCTCACTTTACTTCGCTTCATCACATCACACAACTATTCTATCTCTCCTCAGAGATAGAGGTATTTCATTCTGCTGGCTATGAGTTATGGTTCTGGCCCTGCCACACTCCAGTCAGAGAGAGAGATATGAAATACCTTCAGTGCTCATTAAAAGACGCACGCGCACGCATGCACGCACGCACACCGACACACGAACACATACACACACGCACGCACAGTCACACACACTGTTCTAAAAGTTCTAGGAGCCGTGTTGCAGCATGTTGACTGCGTCTACCTGTGTGGTGTTACTGTCGACGACCGCTTTATCGTAGAGGGAAATTAATTGTTGACAAAATGGAGGGAGGAGGGCGTTGTGACAAGAGAGAGAGAAGACACACAGAGTTAGAACCGCCTGTGGCTATGGAACCAAAGAACTTACCCTGTCACACCCCCTCATGATTAAGAAAGATACTTCTGAGAAGGGGGGAAATAGCTCTTATATTACATATTTAGAAGTACTTCCAAATAGTTTGTTATTGTGTTATTGTGCTGCTGAAACATGTCAGAAGTGTCACAGGAGGGTAGTTACTTCTTCGTGCTACCACCAGATGTGTTGACCTCGATGGATCTCTATGTTGTAATCTCCATGTTGCAGATTCTAAATGAGCACCGTGCAGAGCAGACCCCAGTTTACCTGTCTGGCAACGAAGGGGGCTAACACTGCTACACTCTACCATAACACTGTAAGTGTCGAGGAACAAAGGAATGCCTTCAGACTCTTTCCAGAGAGTATGGTTACATGCACACAATTATACCATTATTGTGAATAGTCAGATTAATATAATAGTTTGATTTACACATTTACATTCTTTGCAAGAACGATTTCCCTAATAATCCTGTTTACATGGACAAATCTGAAATCAGCCTACCCGATGGGACTTTGATAAATACAGAAAATCGCAATCAAAATAAATGCTCTACCACAGCGACCATGTTATTTTTGTGAAGCCTATTTGATTCTGAATTCTGACATATACATTTTGTTTGTAAAAACTATTTCTAAGATGAATACTTTTAGTTTTTCCGAAATCACTTCACTCGCATAAAAGAAGGAAGCTCGCGCTAGCACATGCAAATAAACCGCTGCAACTCTGATTAAGGCGTTTACGTGTCCTAATAATTTGAAAGATTGCTCAGATATGCTTACTTCGATCATGACCTAATGCCAATTAAGATAAGCAGAGTAAGGCGTTTACATGACTAATGCCATAATCAGTTTAATATTGAATTATTAGTGTGCATGTAAACATACTCAGAGAGCGCTAATGGTCAGAGACATGGACACATGCACACACACACACACACACACACACAGACACACACACACACACACACACACACACACACACACACACACAATCCCCTCCTCCACACACACACACGTTTGCCAAGACAGACCTGCACATATTAATCTCTCTTACAGATGAATGCATTCCTGTGGAGGTTATTAATAAGAGAGTTTGTCTGAGAAAGACATCTAGTGTGTTACACTGAGTTACACTGAGATGTCAGTCTATGGGTGCTGCAGCCATACCAGTCTAAGGGAGGGGGAGGGAGGGAGAGGAGAGAGAGAGAGGGACAGAGAGCGGGAGATGGAGAGAGAGGTTGGCTGCTGCTGCAGAAAGCAGATGTGCCTCAGGTGGGAGGTCTATAGCTCTCTGGAGAAAGAGGGAGAGGGGGAATACTGTCTTTGACCATACATTAGCATGTGTGGGAGTCTGTATGTGTGTGCCTGCATGCAAGTGCTTGTGTGTGTGACATTAGTCCAATACTGTTCTTACCTTGATCATGCAAGTCATGAGATAGCTCTTAGAAAGTTCCTAGCCTTCATCCACTCTACCATTCTAACTTTGTATTAGGGCTGGAAATTGCCAGGGACCTCACGATACGATTTTATCACAATACTTACATGCCGATATGTATTGCGATACTCACGATTCTATATGCATTCCAATTCAATACTGTGATTTTTATTGCGATTCGATGTTCCAAACATATTTCTCACCATATGTCTGCTGCAGAGAGAGAGTCATGAGAAAACAAGTTTTGAGCAGTCATGGAATTAAAAGTGCTGAAAACAAATTGTGCAGGTACAGCCAACTAGCGCAAAAATAATCTTGAAATATTGTCAAAACTATATGATATATCGTCAAAAATAATATCCCAATATATAACTGTATCGATTCCCCCCCCCCCATCACTACTTTGTATGTTCCTTAAATTCCTTAATCTGATTGAGTGATCAGAGAACATTCTTTGATTTACAACCCAGGTGATTTCAAGGTTAGGTTAGGTTAAGCTACGTTTTAGGTCAAATGTAAAACCTATAAGTAATCGACAGTAGTGGTTCTTTCTCATGTGCTTTCTTTTCGTGTGCTTCTGTGTCTCTTCAGTAGTGTGAAAATGTAAGCTAAAATGTTAAGGAAATAAGATACTTTACCCTGGCCTAGTGGTATGAGTAGTTTTGATAGGCCTGATTGACTATGCTTCATTGTTGACATGTTTTGTGTGTTGTTTTGATTTGGTAGGGTGGTTTCGTCATTGTGTTGTGTTGCTGAGTGAGTTTATCACCCAGACAGACAGAGCTATCTCCTCATCTCATACCCTCTTCCCTCTCACAGTGCAGTAGCATGCCACTTTATTTTACTTTTTAAACACTGTTATTGAAGATATTCATCTCTCTTTTCTCTCTCTCTCCATCTCTCTCTCTTTCCCATATTCTCTCCCCACTCCTCCTTTCTCTCGCTCTCTCTCTAGCTCTAGTGTGATGCAGGGTTTGTGTATTCTGTGCTCATATCCAGCTAAAAGGAGAATGCAAAGTAATCTGAGCAGGGAAATATGATGATAATTAATCAATTTTGTCACTGATTGACTACAGCAGATAAGGCAGATAAAGTAATGGATAATGGGGTTTTATCTTGTCAAGAACATGGTCTCCCGAGTGGCGCAGTGGTCTAAGGCACTGCATCTCAGTGCTTGAGGCGTCACTACAGACCCCCTGGTTCGATTCCAGGCTGTATCACAACCGGCCGTGATTGGCAGACCCATAGGGCGTCGGCCGGGTTTGGCCGGTGTAGGCCGTCATTGTAAATAAGAATTTGTTCTTAAGTGACTTGCCTAGTTAAATAAAGGTTAAATAGAAAATATATATATATGATCACAGAACCTAGGTCAAGCCGTGGTGCATCTTCTCTCTTTCTCTACATATTGTATCTCTCTCCTCTCTCCCCTCTTTCTCTCTCTCACTCTCTCCTCTCTCTCCCTCTCTCCTCTCTCTCTCTCTCCCCCCTCTCTCTTTCTTTCTCTCTCTCTCTCTGGCCATGCTCCAAGGTCCCGGCTACAGAGGAGTATTTAGGTCAGCCCTGGGTGGCTGTGTAGTTGCTGTGGCCACTATTCTTACAAAGTAAGTGTGCGTCTCCGTAAGGGACAGGCACTCAGGAAAAAATTTGAATGAAAACGAGTCGTCTCTCATTGAATGACAAAGACCTTATTGAAGAATCCCTACTGTTGACCAATCACTGATGAAGGGGCGTAGACTTCGGCTACCGACTTCGACTTGCCTTGAGAAAAAATGTTTTGTGCCCGAACAGCTGAAAAAACCTTACTGGGAAGCAGCCTTAACCCCTCCCATGATCTGTTCCGGACATACCCCTTCTCGTTCCTCCTCCATCTCTTCCCTCCTTTCCCTCTTTCTAATCAACCTCTCCTCCCCTGTTTCCAATACACCTCCTTTTTTCCTCCCCCCTTTCCTCCACCTTAGAACAGTCTGGAGAGGAGTAGGAATAAGTTGCCCCTAGAAACTGATCCAAGGTCAGTTGTGCACTTTCCCTAACGAATCGCTACGGTTAATCTTGGGGGAGGGTACAACTGGTCCTAGTTCAGTGCATGAGGGCCACGTCTACCTTTCCATCTGGTGATGAGTAGTAGACACCTGGATATGATGACCTCTGACCTTATAATGAGGGGAAATGGAGAGCCGGAACTCGATTAGAGGAGAGAGAACAGAGAGGTAGGGAGGGATGCTGAGTTGCAGAGTTAACTGCTAAGTAGATCTAAGTGGTGAAAATCAATTAAGATGGTATGTGTCTTCCAACGAGACGACGAGAGCACTTTGATTGCTGCTGATTTGGGAAGTTAATGAACCCTGATAAAGCAACAGAACCCTGTAGCCACCAGTGACCTCGTCGTCAGGATAATTGCTAGCAAATATAACCGAGAGAGAGAGAGAGCCGGCTGGTGGACGAGCCCATCCAGTGATCCATCGTGTGACTGTATTCCTGTAGTGTAGAAATGCCACCAGCCATCAGGCTCTATTCTCGGTCCCTGTCCTCACAGCAGATGAACATCGCATGACACCCGGCGAATTATTGCCAGCTAATTTAATAGACAATGAACATGACACTCTCTCCACTCTCTCCCCCTTCTCTCTCTTTCTCTCCCTTGGCTTCTTAATCTAATATACTTTGTAATGCAATTCCAGCTTTCAGCCACCACCATCTGAAACCTTGGGCCTATAGTGACAACATGAGCAACCAACAGCAAAGCACTCTGTTCTATCTGTGTTTAGAATCTCAGGTCCAGTGTAACAGCTCGTTGAGCAGCCCCTTGCTGCGAGATAGAGGACAATGGCCTAGACTAGCCTATTGTGGATAAGATGGAGTAACAGCTAAATAGCAAATCAAGCTGTTAGTCCTTCATTTGGACTGATTTTAGTAGTCATCTTGCTGTAACAGTGGCTCTTTTCTTCTCCCTGGGTCTGGCCTTAAATGGGGACAACCACAGGTTAAAATGCAAGCAGCATACAACCTGAGATAGGGGAATGGCTTGGTAACAGGAGAAGGGTCTATAACGTTATTCCTACAGTGCCTTCAGAAAGTATTCACACCCCTTGACCTTTTCCACATTTTGTTGGTTTACAGCCCAAGAGTTTAGCATGGGTTAAATTGAGATTTTGTGTCACTGATATACACACAGTACCCCATAATGTCACAGGGGAATTTTGTTTTTATAATATTTTACAAATGAATAATAAATGAAAAGCTGAAATGTCTTGAGTCATTAAGTATTCAACCCCTTTGTTATGGCAAGCCTAAATAAGTTCAGGAGTAAAAAATAAATAAGTTGCATGGATTCACTCTGTGTGCAGTAATAGTGGTTAACATGATTTTTGATTGACTACGCCATCTCTGTACCCCACACATACAGTTATCTGTAAGGTCCCTCAGTTGAGTAGTGAATTTCAAGCACAGATTCTACCACAAAAACCAGGGAGGTTTTCCAATGCCTCACAAAGAAGGGCACCTATTGATAGTGATAAAGTGATAAATTACACTTTGGATGGTGTGTCAATACACCCAGTCACTACAAAGATACAGGCGTCCTTCCTAACTCAGTTGCCGGAGAGGCAGCAAACCACTCAGGGATTTCACCATGAGGCCAATGGGGATTTGAATGGCTGTGATAGGACAAAAATTAGGATGGATCAACAACATTGTAGTTACTCCACAATACTAAACCTGCATGACAGAGTGAAATAAGGAAGCCTGTACAGAAGAAAATTATTCCAAAATATGTATCCCATTTGCAATAAGGCACTGAAGTAAGAAATAAGGCAAAAAAATTATTTTCTTGTCCTGAATACAAAGCGTTATGTTTGTGCCAAATCCAACACAAACACATCACTGAGTACCACTCTTCATATTTTCAAGCATGGTGGTGGCTGCATCATGTTATGGGTATGCTTGTCATCGGCAAAGACTAGGGAGGTTTTTAGGATAAAAATAAACATAATAAAGCTACAGTTGAAGTCGGGAGTTTACATACACTTAGGTTGGAGTCATTAAAACTCGTTTTTCAACCACTCCACAAATTTCTTGTTAACAAACTATAGTTTTGGCAAGTCTGTTAGGACATCTACTTTGTGCATGACAGAAGTAATTATTTACAGACCGACAATTGTTTACAGACCGATTATTTCACTTATTCCAGTGGGTCAGAAGTTTACATTACACTAAGTGGACTGTGCCTTTAAACAGCTTGGAAAATTCCAGAAAATTATGTCATGGCTTTAGAAGCTTCTGATAGGCTAATTTACATCATTTGAGTACCTGTGGATGTATTTCAAGGCATACCTTCAAACTCAGTGCCTCTTTGCTTGACATCATGGGAAAATCAAAAGAAATCAGCCAAGACCTCAGAAAAAAAATTGTAGACCTCCACAAGTCTGGTTCATCATTGGGAGCAATTTCCAAATGGCTGAAGGTACCACGTTCATCTGTACAAACAATAGTACACAAGTATAAACACCATGGGACCACGCAGCCGTTATACCGCTCAGGAAGGAGACGCGTTCTGTCTCCTAGAGATTAACGTACTTTGGTGCGAAAAGTGCAAATCAATCCCAGAACAACAGCAAAGGATCTTGTGAAGATGCTGGAGGAAACAGGTACAAAAGTGTCTATATCCACAGTAAAAACGAGTCCTATATCGACAACCTGAAAGGCCGCTCAGCAAGGAAGATGCCACTGCTTCAAAACCGCCATTAAAAAGCCAGACTACAGTTTGCAACTGCACATGGGGACAAAGATCATACTTTTTGGAGAAATGTCCTCTGGTCTGATGAAACAAAAATAGAACTGTTTGGCCATAATGACCGTCGTTATGTTTGGAGGAAAAAGGGGGTCGCTTGGAAGCCGAAGAACACCATCCCAACCGTGAAGCACGGGGGTGGCAGCATCATGCTGTGGGGGTGCTTTGCTGCAGGAGGGACTGGTGCACTACACAAAATAGATGGCATCATGAGGAAGGAAAATTATGTGGATATATTGAAGCAACATCTCAAGACATCATTCAGGAAGTTAAAGCTTGGTCGCAAATGGGTCTTCCAAATGGACAATGACCCCAAGCATACTTCCAAAGTTGTGCCAATATGGCTTAAGGACTACAAAGTCAAGGTATTGGAGTGGCCATCACAAAGCCCTGACCTCAATCCTATAGAAAATGTGTGGGCTGAACTGAAAAGGCGTGTGTGAGCAAGGAGGCCTACAAACCTGACTCAGTTACACCAGCTCTGTCAGGAGGAATGGGCCAAAATGTACTTATTGTGGGAAGTTTGTGAAACGTTTGACCCAAGTTAAACAATTTAAAGGCAATGCTACCAAATACTAATTGAGTGTATGTAAACTTCTGACCCACTGGGAATTATTCTGACATTTCACATTCTTAAAATAAAGTGGTGATCCTAACTGACCTAAAACAGGGAATTTTTACTCTGATTAAATGTCAGGAATTGTGGAAAACTGAGTTTAAATGTATTTGGCTAAGGTGTATGTAAACTTCCGACTTCAACTGTAAGTACAGGCAATTATCCTAGAGGAAACCTGGTTTAGTCTGCTTTCCAACAGACACTGGGAGATAAATTCACCTTTCAGCAAGACATTAACCTTAAACACGAGGCCAAATATACACTAGAGTTGCTTACCAAGATGACGTAGAATGTTTCTGAGTGGCCTAGTTACAGTTTTGACATAAATCAGCTTGAAAATCTATGGCAAGACTTTAAAATGGTTGTCTAGCAATGATCAACAACCAACTTTAAGAATTTAAAAAAGAATAATGTGCAAATATTGTACAATCCAGGTATTCAAAGCTCTTAGAGACTTACCCCAAAAGACTCACAGCTGTAATTGCTGCCAAAGGTGATTCTAACATGTATAGACTCAGGGGGTTGAATACTTATCTAATCAAAATATGTGTTTTATTTTCCATACATTTTTTTCTAAATATTTGAATTTTTCTACGAGTTTGACATTACAGATTATTGTGTGTAGATCGTTGACAAAAAAAAGACAGTTAAATCCTTTTGAATCCCTCTTTGTAACACAACAAAATGTGGAAAAAGTCAAGGGGTGTGAATACTTTCTGAAGGCAATGTAGTTATATGTACTTATCTACTTCAATTACCTCGTACCCTTGCACATCACCTCAGTACTGGTTCCCCGTGTATATAGGTAAGTTATCGATACTTATTGTGTATTTATTATTACTTGTATTATTACGTGTTTTACTTTTCTATTATTTCTCTATTTTTTTTCTCTCTGCATTGTTGGGAAGGGCCCGTAAGTAAGCATTACACTGTTAGTCTACACCTGTCGTTTACAAAGCATGTGACAAATACAATTTGATTGGATTGGATTTGGAATAGGGTGTCATGATTGCATTTCATGATCACTCTGGAACAATTTCATTTCTCCCTGTAGTAAGGATAAGTAGATGTCTGTTCCTGTGTTGTAATCCCACCTGTTCCAGTGCTGTCGAAGGGATGTTATTCCCTGTTAGCTCCCCTTCTCTCATCCTGGGGTGAAAGGAGTCTTTTGTGTCCCTACCTGCTTGCCGCTCTGCTCTCCTCTCCTCACAACTATGGCTGAGTGACTGACTGGCTAAGTGAGAGCGCAGTAATCCCTGTTAGCTCACACTTGAGTCTGTGGTTGTACCGTAGGAGAGGAGGAGGAGGAGGAGGAAGAGGAGGGGGAAGAGGATGAAGAAGAGGGGTCTCGGGAACCCCTAGCGAGATGCAGATGTTGAGTGGGATTTTGCTGGGACAGCTGTGTGTGTTTTTGTGTATGTGTGTCTGAGTTATGACATGAAGTGAATTTCTCTAGTCTAGTGGGATAGGAGGAAACCTCTTTGACATCATCACCAGCGCTTCCAAAACAGCCAGGGCCACAGAGTTACAGATAGACATAGAATATGGCAGGGTACACTTTTGGACACTACCTCTGGCAGCCTCAGAAGAGGAGTAGTGGCCAGAAGCTCTCCTCCTCTCCTCTCCTCTCCTCTCCTCTATTACTGTCAGTGTGTCTGGAAGCACTCAGTGAAAGCCCCTCTCATCTCCCCAGACATCTTTATTCTCAGGTATGTCCATGGTTGTGTTTCAAGTGGCACCCTATTCCCTATATAGTGCACTACCTTTGACCAGATCCCTATGGGCCCTGGTCAAAAGTATTGGACTATAAAGGGACCAGGGCACCATTTGAGACGCAATCCGTGTGTCTGTCTTCAGGCCAGAGCAGATCAAAGCTGCGGCCAGACGTACATAAACACTAATCCTGTTAGATAAAGGGTTCTGGGTGTAGAGTCCACCGGGCCTGCTGGACAGACAGGGATGAGACACAGATACAGACGGACAGAGACCGATAAAGATAGTGAGCGATAGTGATGGGTGAAGAGAGGGAGGGAGAGGTAGTGAGAGAGAGAAGGAGAGGGAAGGAAGGAGGATGGGATGAGCTAAGAAATGTAGCAGACTATCTCTTCCTTCAGTTGAATGGACTGCCAGTGGAGGAATTACAGTTGACACTGACAACTCTCTGCTGACTTTGCACAATTCATTCCTGGTGAAGGGGAATATGAGTGAGAGCAGCGGTGTGGATGGGAAACATATAGTGAGTGTCCCAGATGGCACCCTATTCACTATGTAGTGCAATATATAGGGAACGGGGCCATTTGGGATGCAACCATAGTTTAACAACTTTAAAGAGTGAACTGATAGATGAGCTCCATCTTTTTCTAGTGGTCTATAAACCTGCCAGTATTTCTCGGTGAACCCAGTCACTCTGCACATTCCTGTAGAGTAAACCATTGATCCTGGAACATGGTTTCATTTAAAGGGCCACTGGTCAGACTCACGGCCAACGTTCCTACTACCTGTGCCTGACACATTGCCTGTATTTAAACACTATCATGATAAAGTCACATCCCAGTTGTCTGTCAACAGAGATGTTCAAGTTCTATTAGTGATAGTTGATAATGGTATTAAAATGATTTGCCGTGGTGTCAGTATCTCCTGTCCTCCCCTGATTGATGCCTATGGCAGTTGGGTGGGTTTGTGTGTGGAGACGTGATTGATGTGTGTGCCAGTTGTGTGTAGGGAGAGACAGATGCACAGCTGTCTGTCTGTCTCAGGGAGGCCCCAGTCATCCCCAATCATCTGCAGTGATTATCTCTGTCAGCTACAGTTTCTTTGTTTCCTGCTCTCCTTTCCTCTCCTCCTCACACTCGCATAATATACATCCACTTGGCAACTACTAAGAACCTTTCCTTCACGTCCTCATTCAATCTATTCATTTCCCGAACCAATCATCTCATGTCATGCATATTGAATTCCTGAGTAAGAGATGGATTGATTCTAGTATGATTGTCTTTCCATTCTGTCAGTCTGTAGGATATAATGGCCATTATGGTGGAGATGATGAGAGGTGATTTCCCCTGTTCTTCTTACTATCACATAGACAACAGGATGTCTGGCAGCATGTCTGTAGGCTGCTGATATGCGATCCTACATCCCAGTCTGTCTGTTTGCTCACACTGTGTGATAGAAACTCTTCTACTGGACCCAGGGCACAACGGTTAGTTACCAAGTTCTTATAGGGAAAATGTCCCTGTGTGTGTGTCTGCGTGAGAGAGAGAGATTACACTTTCCCAAGCAGATTGTTGAGAAAGCCAAACTGTTAGTGAAAGTGTGGGATTGACTCTACAGTCAAACAACCTGCTTGTTTGCTCTGTACCTGATAGGCCAGGGGCAGTTAGGTGTGTCACAGGGAAGCGGGGAACTGATATCACTCTAGACACCGATTGGTCGAGGTACAGTCGGATTGGAACCAATGTTGTGATTCAAATATTTGAACGTTAGGAGAGAGAAAGGGGTCGGTTGGTCGCTTTGTGGCTGTACCTTTAAATTTGTATTGCACAATAAAACGTGGTTGCCAGTAAAATAAGAAAAAAATAACTTTATAATGACTTGCCTTCTAGTATGTCTGTTGTAATAATTGTTGGCTTTCTTTAAGGATTAAACACTATTCCTCGTATTACCATCCTATTTGGCTGTGGTAAATGTCAAAATGATTTTAATAATCACATTTCCACTGCAAACAAGCCAATGCAGGGAAGGATCGGTGTTTGTGTGGAATGCAGGGGTTGTCCTTTCCTTCTTTCCCCTGTCATAGTGATTTAGGAGCGGAACATACCACTCTCTTCCTGCTGCAGGGGGGGTCTGAATCCCCCCTCTGTCACACACGGGTGGGGTTGACAGGTTTGCGAGGGGAACCTGTCGACTGTCGTACAGATGAGACGTCTGTCGTTTGTTTTACCACCCTCTCTCTGCTTCTTCCGTTATCTGTGAAAACACTGCTGTCGTCGTTGGATGGAGTGGGTGGCCACCAGGGTTTAAACATGCTTCCTGAATTGTGAGTTGAAAAATAATTTACCCCACACCATGATGACCACACTCTGTCAGTGACAGACCACAGACAGATAGTGACAGCAGTGTCATCGATCCCCAGAATGGGTGGGTGGGTGGGGCAGTTAGTGATATAGACAAGGGTGTTGTTGTCACTCACTGTGACAGCTGGGGACCTTGGTGGAATGTCCCAGTGTCCCAGTGTCTAGCTCCATCATAGTTAAGATGGCTTATAAAGTACAGGGACTGGCTGGTGTCATGCTTATCACTGTCTCACAGTCTGTTAACAGCCTTAGCACCTCCTGCCTCATAAACAAGATGCTCCTAGACACTGATCTAAGGTGAGTTTTGAGTTTCTCCCACTAATGGTTAGGATTGGGGGAGTTATTGCTGACTAGATCTGTGTCTATGGAAAACAGATTGCGGTTTATTTCATTTTATTAATCCAATAAACACAATTGCAATCATCATATCTATGATTCATTCACTGCTACAGCTCGGCAGTATACTGTCTGGACTCTGGCTGAGATGACTAATAAAACAATGAGTGATACACTGTGAAGTTAATGAGTTTTATTGTTTGGATAATATATTCGTTTATTTACTTTAGCACTAGTATATCAGTCTCATATCTTCTTAATGGTTATTACTAGTTAATAAATGCTTGGCATATCGTAATTGTAACACACACTGAATAGAAAATAAAACTGTAGCACACTGGCGATCTTGATGCTTCCAACAAATGTAATTGATCTTATTTCACCAATGTTTCAGACTCAATAGACCTTCATCGGGATATTTCATTGTGACACACTCAAATATCCTTGTAAACGGCATCTTTGTAATGTAGTGTGGGGTGTTTTCTATCACTATGGGATGGGTCCTGTCTTCCCCCATGTCACTCTGTAGTCCTATTTACCGTCAGAGAGCTCCTGTTTCCATGGTGTCTGAATGTGACACACCCTGTGATCTGCCCAGGGACACCCTGTGTGTGTGTATGTTGCCCTCTCATTGATCCCGAATAGAACAGCTGGGGAGATATAAATAGCATCTCTCTCTTTAGCAATCTCTCTTGGGATGCCACAGGAAAGAGAGAGGGAAAAATATGGCAGACCTGTAAAACTCTCCCTGTATTTAACCTTGTTCTCCCCTGTTAATGGCCTGTTGTCAACCCTCATTCCTTCAGCATTGTGTGTGGGGAACAGAATGAGGTTCAGTGGATCTATGTAGTAACTTACTGAGAGTCAGGACTGTGTGCATGTACTTCATGGCCAATACAGTAGGCCTTTTCCTGGTTAGTTTACTCAGTGAGTGAATAGCTTAGATTGCCTTTTGAGTACACTGAGAATAGGTGATGAAACATGTGTCAAACACATCATTCAGCCCACAATCAAGACGGCTTGAGCTGTACTCTCAACTGCAACGGGTTTAGAGTGCTACTGTTGTCTTAAGCTGAGTGCCAACAGCTAGTTTCAGGACCTACTTCACTGCTGCTTAATGACAACACTGAACAGGTGACTGGAACCTCTTACACCTGGCTCCTGTATTATGACTTTCTGTGGTGTGTGTGTGTGTGAGTGTGTGTGCGCACATGCGTTTGTCTGACCATCCATGCTTGCATATGTGTTTGTGTTTCAATCAATCAGCTGTTTGATCTAGCTTCTAGACCACCATGTGTATTAACAGTGTATTGTGCGGACAGACAGGCAGAGGGACAGGTGGGGAGCGGACATCTGGGTAGGCTGCTCTGTAATGGATGGCTAATGTAACAGATACTCTCTGTGTTAGTAGAGCACAGTCTCTGTGTGTGTGTGTGAGAGAGAGAGTGTGTGTGTGTGTGAGAGAGAGAGTTTGGGTCTGTGGGTTTGGGTGTGTGTGTGTATGAGCACGTGGGGGTGCTTTTGTGTGTACTTCTCTAGATGTACATGTGGTGACTGTGGGTGTAACAGAGTGGAAAACATGGGTCGTCTTGCTCTTCTTTGTCTGATAATGATGCCACACTGGCCAACACTTTAGAGAAGAGGGAGAGGAGGAGGCTGTGAGGAGACAATGGTATCAACACCCAGTCTGTTAAACAGTGTGAGGCAGTCTGATGAACAGAGGCACTGTCACGCCCTGGCTCTGGGGACTCTTATATGTTGAGCCAGGGTGTGTAGGGTCTATGTTTTGTGTTCTATGTTCAGTTTCTAGTTCATGTGTTTTCTAGGTTGGCCGGGGTGGTTCTCAATCAGAGGCAACGAGAATCAGCTGTTGCTTGTTGTCTCTGATTGGGAGCCATACTTAGGCAGCCTGTTGTGCACTTGTGTTTTGTGGGATCTTGTTCCGTGTAGGTTTGTGTTATTGACCGAGGACTTCACGTATCGTTTTGTTGTTTTTTTTGTATTTGAAAAGTACCGATTAAAGTATGTACTCATATCACGCTGCGCCTTGGTCCGCTCATTATAACGATCGTGACAGGCACTGACGGGGGAGGGAGCAGAGAGGGGATATGGGAAGGGGGAGGCGGGGTGGAGAGTGGTATAGGGGTCCTGAGAAATGACCTAATTTGGGGGAGAGTGACTGACAAGGCACCTGCCGCTCAGCCGCCTCTCTCAAGCACGCATAGACATTAACTCAAAAAGACTCCTGCAACACGATCTCCCACTCAGAGACGTTTCAACAGTATTTCAACTGCTGCAGCCACCTGTTGGCAACTCTCCTCCTACATCACAGATACCACAGTATTATAGCCCTATAGGCTCTCTCTGTATGCTTGGTGTTGAACATATAGCCTAGCCCTATAGACTTGGATTGATCGGTTAGAGTTAGCAGTTTGCAGTTGTCAGCTCTCTCCCTATAACCCAGTATTAAAACGAATGGGCCCAGGCCTGTAGGATCTACACTGAGTATACCAAACATTAGGAACAACTTCCTAATATTGACTTGCACTCAGAACAGCCTCAATTCGTCGGGGCATGGACTCTACAAGGTGTCGAAAACGTTCCACAGGGATTCTGGCCCATGTTGATTCCAATGCTTCCAACAGTTGGGTCAAACTATTGAGCATGAAAAACCCAGCAGCATTGCAGTTTCTGACACAAACCGGTGCGCCTGGCACCTACTACCATAAACCCTGTTCAAAGGCACTTAAATATTGTATCTTTCCCATTCAACCTCTGAATGGCACACATACACATACACAATCTCAATTGTCTCAAGATTCAAAAAAGTAATCTTTAACCCGTCTCCTCCTCTTCATCTACACTGATTGAAGTGGATTTAGCAAGTGACATCAATAAGGGATCATAGGTTTCACCTGGTCAGTCTATGTCATGGAAAGAGCAGGTGTTCTTAATGTTTTGTACACTCAGTGTGTATGATTAGGGGTGCAACTTTCACGGGGGACGGGGGACATGTCCCCCCCGACATTCTGAAATAGCATTTTTGTCACCCCCAGTTTTATCATTGTAATGTGATACAAAACAAGGCAACGGTGTGCTTTAGGACCATACGGACGCCTCCGAGCAGTCCCCACCCCCCACTTCTAGAACCAAAGTTGCGCCCCTGTATATGATATATGGGTTAGTAAGATTTAGCAGTTTTCAGTTGGTGCAACTGCCCTATCCCATCTGGACAAGAGGAATACCTACAGTGGGGAGAACAAGTATTTGATACACTGCCGATTTTGCAGGTTTTCCTACTTACAAAGCATGTAGAGGTCTGTAATTTTTATCATAGGTACACTTCAACTGTGAGAGATGGAATCTAAAACAAAAATCCAGAAAATCACATTGTATGATTTTTAAGTAATTCATTTGCATTTTATTATATGACATAAGTATTTGATACATCAGAAAAGCAGAACTTAATATTTGGTACAGAAACCTTTGTTTGCAATTACAGAGATCATATGTTTCCTGTAGGTCTTGACCAGGTTTGCACACACTGCAGCAGGGATTTTGGCCCACTCCTCCATACAGACCTTCTCCAGATCCTTCAGGTTTCGGGGCTGTCGCTGGGCAATACGGACTTTCAGCTCCCTCCAAAGATTTTCTATTGGGTTCAGGTCTGGAGACTGGCTAGGCCACTCCAGGACCTTGAGATGCTTCTTACGGAGCCACTCCTTAGTTGCCCTGGCTGTGTGTTTCAGGTCGTTGTCATGCTGGAAGACCCAGCCACGACCCATCTTCAATGCTCTTACTGAGGGAAGGAGGTTGTTGGCCAAGATCTCGCGATACATGGCCCCATCCATCTTCCCCTCAATACGGTGCAGTCGTCCTGTCCCCTTTGCAGAAAAGCATCCCCAAAGAATGATGTTTCCACCTCCATGCTTCACGGTTGGGATGGTGTTCTTGGGGTTGTACTCATCCTTCTTCTTCCTCCAAACACGGCGAGTGGAGTTTAGACCAAAAAGCTATATTTTTGTCTCATCAGACGGGCCTGGACAAGTTGGCAAACTTCAGACGGGCCTGGACATGCGCTGGCTTGAGCAAGGGGACCTTGCGTGCGCTGCAGGATTTTAATCCATGACGGCGTAGTGTGTTACTAATGGTTTTCTTTGAGACTGTGGTCCCAGCTCTCTTCAGGTCATTGACCAGGTCCTGCCGTGTAGTTCTGGGCTGATCCTTCACCTTCCTCATGATCATTGATGCCCCACGAGGTGAGATCTTGCATGGAGCCCCAGACCGAGGATGATTGACCATCATCTTGAACTTCTTCCATTTTCTAATAATTGCACCAACAGTTGTTGCCTTCTCACCAAGCTGCTTGCCTATTGTCCTGTAGCCCATCCCAGCCTTGTGCAGGTCTACAATTCTATCCCTGATGTCCTTACACAGCTCTCTGGTCTTGGCCATTGTGGAGAGGTTGGAGTCTGTTTGATTGAGTGTGTGGACAGGTGTCTTTTATACAGGTAACGAGTTCAAACAGGTGCAGTTAATACAGGTAATGAGTGGAGAACAGGAGGGCTTCTTAAAGAAAAACTAACAGGTCTGTGAGAGCCGGAATTTTTACTGGTTGGTAGGTGATCAAATACTTATGTCAGCAATAAAATGCAAAAATGAATTACTTAAAAATCATACAATGTGATTTTCTGGATTTTTGTTTTAGATTCCGTCTCTCACAGTTGAAGTGTACCTATGATAAATATTACAGACCTCTACATGCTTTGTAAGTAGGAAAACCTGCAAAATCGGCAGTGTATCAAATACTTGTTCTCCCCACTGTATGTAAGAATGCTGTTCATTGACTATAGCTCAGCATTCAACACCATAGTACCCTCCAAGCTCATCTTTAAGCTCGAGGCCCTGGGTCTGAACCCCGCCCTGTGCAACTGGGTCCTGGACTGACGGGCCGCCCCCAGGTGGTGAATGTAGAAAACAACATCTCCACTTCGCTGATCCTCAACACTGGGGCCCCACAAGGGTGCGTTCTCAGCCCACTCCTGTACTCCCTGTTCACCCATGACTGCGTGGCCAAGCACGCCTCCAACACAATCATCAAGTTTGCAGATGACACAACAGTAGTAGGCTTGATTACCAACAATGACGAGACCGCCTACAGGGAGAAAATAACCTCTCACTCAACGTCAACAAAACAAGATGATCGTGGAGATGATCGTGGACTTCAGGAAACAGCAGAGGGTGCATCCCCCTATCCACATCGACGGGACCGCAGTGGAGAAGGTGGAAAGCTTCAAGTTCTTTGGCGTACACATCACTGACAAACTGAAATGGTCCACCCACGCAGACAGTGTGGTGAAGAAGGAGCAACAGAGCCTCTTCAACCTCAGGAGGCTGAAGAAATTTGGCTTGGCCCCTAAAACCCTCACAAACTTTTACAGATGCACAATTGAGAGCATCCTGTCGGGCTGGTACGGCGACTGCACCGCCCGCAACCGCAGGGCTCTCCAGAGGGTGGTGCGGTCTGCCGAAAGCATTACCGGGGGCAAACTGCCCGCCCTCCAAGACACCTACAGCACTCGATGTCACAGGAAGGCCAAAAAGATCATCAAGGACATCAACCACCCGAGCCACTGCCTGTTCACCCCGCTATCATCCAAAAGGCGAGGTCAGTACAGGTGCATCAAAGCTGGGACCGAGAGAATGAAAAACAGCTTCTATCTCAAGGCCATCAGACTGTTAAATAGCCATCACTTGCATATTAGAGGCTGCTGCTGCCTATTGAAAACACTAGTCACTTTAATAATGTTTACATATCTTGCACTACTCATCTCATATGTATATACTGCATTCTATTCTATAATATTCTACTGTATCTTAGTCCATGCCGCTCTGTCATTGCTTGTCCATATATGTATATATTATTAAATTCCATTCCTTACTAGATTTGTGTGTATTGGGTATATGTTGTGAAATTGTTAGATATTACTTGATAGATATTACTGCACTGTCGGAGCTAGAAGCACAAGCATTTCGCTACACCCGCAATAACATCTGCTAAACACGTGTATGTGACAAATAACATTTGATTTGATTTGTTCCACAAGTTGAAATCAAGATCAGATTTGTTTAATTATTTAGGTGGAATCAGGTGGAATCACAAGGAGACCTACTTAATTCAATCTACCGTAGCAGAGAGAGAACAATGGCATGACAAACAAGTGGAGCTGCTAAGCTCGGCACAGAGAGAGAATATTGGCAGAGACTGAAGAAAATATAAGCCAGTCCTTCCCAGGTCTCACTGTAACATAATATTTGTCAGGAAATCGCTGTGAGCAGCACACGTCTCTCATTTGCGGGAAGTGTTGGTGGTCACACTCTTGGGGTGCGTCCCAAATTGCACTATATTCCCTATAAAGTGCAGTACTTCTGACCAGAGCCACATGGGCCTTGGTCTAAAGTAATACACTACAAAGGGAGTAGGATGCCATTTGGGATGCACACTAGATCTCCTCTGACAAGAGAGATGTGCCGTTGTCCGCCGTTAGGATTGAGATATTTACTGTACGTAATTAAAGTGTGTTTCTGGACAAGAGGGGGAAAATGCTGACACTTTCATGTCATTGACAGGACAGGTTATTTATTCAAATGATATATGCCTACCAGTGACTACTGGATTTACTCTGTCTACTGTCCCCTGTATAAAGCCCTACTATTATTTTATTTTGCTGCTGCTATTTTATTATTTGCTACCTATTTTTTACTTAACACTTTTTTCTTATTTTCTTAAAACTGCATTGTTGGTTAAGGGCTTGTAAGTAAGCATTTCACTGTAAGGTCTACACCGGTTGTATTCGGCGCATGTGGCAAATACAATTGGATTTGATTCGATTAAATGTCTTTGATCGGGCCAGTTATAATAAAATGTTCTCGTTCATTAACTATTCAACTATTGTGTTTATGTGGTTGAACTGTGGTTGACTCTACTTCTGCTCTGGAATAACTCCACTTAGATGATGATCACTTCTATATTCTACAAAATGCTAAACAAATCTTAATGGCTTCAATTATGTACATTAGTTCTGGTCCGCCTTTTAACTGTTGCTCTGCTCTGTAGTTCATCCATTTAACCCTAGCCTCCCTCTCTCTCCTCCCCCTCCCCAGACGGTATCCATCGGGTCACAGCCCTGTGCACCCTGCGTGTCACCATAATCACAGACGACATGTTGACCAACAGCATCACGGTGCGCCTGGAGAACATGTCTCAGGAGCGCTTCCTTTCCCCTCTGCTGTCCCTCTTCCTGGAGGGTGTGGCAGCCGTGCTCTCCACCAGGTACTTTGTCTGCTCCTACTTAGGGTTCCGGAAGATTCTCAGTATCAGGAGGGAATAATAATCCTCCAACCGGGATTTCTGTCTAACCTGGGAATTTTGGGGAAAGATATTAATTAATTAATTAATTAAATTATATTGAAATGTTGTAACCCTAGCTTCTACTCCATGGAGGTCCATGTAGCCATTCTGTTGCTGCTACAGTACTTCTGCTCCGTATGATCATAAGATTCTCTACTCGCTATTCTCTACTCTCCACCAGCCGCCAGGCCGTCTTTGTGTTCAACATCCAGAACGACACAGACGTGCGCGGCGCCATCCTCAACGTGACCTTCTCGGCGCTGCAGCCAGGGGGCCCCCCAGGGAGGTACTTCCCCTCCGAGGAGCTGCAGGAGCAGATCTACCTGAACCGCACCCTGCTCCGACTAATATCATCACAACAGGTAACCTACTCACAACAGGTTATTTGAATGAATCCCAAATCGACCCCTACCTACCCCATAGGTACTCCTGTAGAACTGGGTCATGGACAGTTGGCACGAAATTGAAGAAAATAATTCTCTGAAACTGGAAGGTACTATCTGAACAATAATACATGTTTGTTGTTGTTTTGAAAAGTTTAGCTACTGTGTGCCCTAATGAACACGACTCATGTTTTCCCAATCTAAGTCAGCCACTGATTCGAAGGAAGGAACGAAAACCTGCGATCTCTGTTACCCATTTCAATTTCTGGATTTGAGCAATTTCCTAATTCGTTGTATCCATTCCAGGTGCTTCCCTTCGACGACAACATCTGCCTGAGGGAGCCGTGTGAGAACTACATGAAGTGTGTGTCTGTGCTGAAGTTTGACAGCTCCCCGCCCTTCATCTCCTCCGACACGGTGCTGTTCCGTCCCATCCACCCCATCAACGGTCTGCGCTGCCGCTGTCCTGCAGGCTTTACCGGGGACTACTGCGAGACGGAGATAGACCTCTGCTACTCAGGACCCTGCAGGAACAACGGGAAGTGTCGCAGCCGAGAGGGAGGCTATACCTGCGAGTGTCAGGAAGACTTCACTGGTGAGTGGCTCCCCTCGGTGAATGAGTTGTTTCTATACTGTATTATCCTTTGCTAGCCTGTTCTTTGAGCTGTTGTGCGGTCTTGCCAAGGGTGTGAAAATGGCCATATTAGTTGGCAAAGTAGCACAAACAGATCTGGGACCAGGCTAATACTTTGCTAGGTCTCTAAGAGCTTTCAATTATATGTAGGTACTGCCTGGTAAGTCACCCCATCCACCATCAGAGTGTAGCTTCCAATTTGGGTGATGCACGCATTTCATGGCAGTCATTTTGGCTGCAGATCAACTCTGGTGTTTGCCAGCAGCAGGATGCGCCCAACCCACTGATGATCCATCAACTACAAATGAACCCTTTACTAAATGGGAAATCATGTGGTCTGTCTCAATGTGATTTATGTTTGAGATGAGGTTGGAATGCTGTCTAGCTGGCAGCCCCAGGTACACGCTATAGTAGGCCCTACTCCCTACTCCTGTCTTTGTGTCTATGAGTGATGGTTGAGGGTCGGAGCTATCAGATGCACTCAGGACGTTTTTATTATGGAGTTTACAGGTCAACTGAACGGGAGCTTTCATCATGATACCACATCTCTCCATCTCGCTGTCCCTACAATGGGGCTGGTAGAATATAATAACAACCCCACCTCTCCTTTCCTCTCTTTCCCTCCTTCACTTCCTTATCAGCTGTAATTACCTGATTATACTACCCTCCACCCCTCCTCTCCTCCAATGGGTGGCCTAGTCTTTGAAGGTCACAGTTCAACCTCAGCTAGTCAGGAGACATTATGTGGGCGATGACAGTGGGGCCTACTGTGTCCGCCTTGGGTTTCCACATTATTCCCACATTACAGGGAAACAGATCCTCCTAATTCTCCTCAAAAAAAGGGATTATACCGCAGAGAGAAGAGTCATTACCAGGGTCCAGACAGGGTCTGAGATCTGATGTTCTGGCATCCTGCACCCCCGTCCATCCCACGCATACCTGGCTGCCCCCCCCCCGGACAGATCTTGTCGTGATGATGGTTGACACAACACTGGAGCTGGAGTTGACGCCGGTGGTTGGCGGCCATCTTAGATAAGGAAACGGATGGACCCATGGGAGTCTGTCAGTGGAGGAATCAGGAATCTGCCTTGGCTGGCCCACTTTGGTCTGCAAACTTGAGCCAGTCAGCCAGTTTCCTGTGGTCTCATAGACAGACAGTCTGTCAGTGGGAAACTGAGCTGTGTATCCGTGGTGGTAATGTGATGTCCAGACCAGTAGTTAGTGTCTGTAACCCTAATTTGCTCCTGGGGCGCCGTATTAGTATGGCTGACCCTGAAAAACAACACGTCACTCCATCTATCCAGTGTATGTGAAAATATAACATTATTATTATTATTGTTATTATTTAGATCCTCCATGAGAACCATTCAGCAGAGCAATATGGAAACAGTGACATCTTTTCAGTGTCTTCTGTCTCTCAGAAATTGGGAATGCAGTCTATGAATATGACTTTTTGTATGTCTGACTGGCTGTATATAACTTTTAAATCATACTATCTCCCTCCTCCCCTCTCTCCCTAGGTGAGCACTGTGAGGTGAACGCCCGGTTAGGGCGGTGTGTCCCGGGGGTGTGTAAGAATGGGGGGAAATGTGTGGACCTGCTGGTGGGGGGGTTCATGTGCCAGTGTCCCCCGGGAGAGTACGAGAAGCCTTACTGTGAGATGACCACTAGGTCATTTCCTGGTCAGTCTTTCATCACCTTCAGAGGACTACGACAGAGGTTCCACTTTACTGTCTCGTTCATGTGAGTACTTGGAAACCATCTATTCTCTCTCTCTCTCTCTCCCTCTCTGTCTCTCTCCCATGAATTGTACTATTCTCCCCATTTACCCTCTCTTCTCGCATCTCCTGTCGATCTTCCCCTCACACACACACAGCTACACAGCCTAGATGTGTTAACAGAGCGACATGCCTATCGTACGTGGTTGCGTGTGTGTAGTAAACTGTAATTTGGTTACAGGGAGTGTTGCACAAAAAACACACTTCACTCAGTTCAGTGTACCAGTTCAGTGGGGCATGTAGAGACATCTTTATTGTGTTGGAGCTCACACAAAAACAACCTTACATTAAACACATGAGAGGGGTGTGTGTGTGTTCACACTCTAATCTGTTGAAACTGCCGTATAGGAAAATGAGCTAAAACACCTTTCATTAGTCAAGGCAGGAACACATAGTGGCTGTCTCTCAAATGACACCATATTCCTGGCCCATAAACTATAGGAAACGACATTCTATGTGGCAGCCCTATGTGGCTCTGATCAAAACTAGTGCACTTGCACAATAGTTTAAAGATTGTGTCAGATCTGTTGCTAGTCCCATTTGAAGTTCTAGGTGGGGTGAGGATCATAAAAGTGGGTTGATGTAAAAGGCAGAGTGTGTGTCAGTGAGAAGCGGTAGAACAGGGTGAAAACAGGAAGTGCCCTGTGATGAGGTACTCTTATCACTGTTTTCTTTTATCGGCTGTATCTTCCTGCCCCCCTCCCCCCTCCGCACATCCCACTACCCTGCTAGCATCTGGTGTCTGACTCTTGTGCCCTCTGTGCCCCTCATAGCATACACGCAGGCAGACACACACACACCCTATGGCAGGGGTTAACAGGGAGATGGGCCACCAGGGCAGGGCATCTACTTCCTCCTTCCTGTCTCTAGACCACTGGTCTTACGACCACTTCCTTATTGTCCTTCAAGTCTCTCTTCCTCAGGAATTTCTCACCCCTTCCTTACACACCTCTCCAACCCCAAATCCCACCTATCATATACACTACATTGCCAAAAGTATGTGGACACCTGCTCATCGAACATCTCATTCCAAAATCATGGGCATTAATATGGAGTTGGTCCCCCCCATTTGCTGCTATAATAGCCTCCACTCTTCTGGGAAGGCTTTCCACTAGATGTTGGAACATTGCTGCGGGGACTTGCTTCCATTCAGCCACAATATTGTTAGTGAGGTCGGGCGCTGATGTTGGGCAATTAGCCCTGGCTCGCAGTTGGCATTCCAATTCATTCCAAAGGTGTTCGATGGGGTTGAGGTCAGGGCTCTGTGCAGGCCAGTCAAGTTCTTCCACACCGATCTCGACAAACCATTTCTGTATGGACCTTGCTTTGTGCACAGGGGTATTGTCATGCTGAAACAGGAAAGGGCCTTCCCCAAACTGTTGCCACAAAGATGGAAGCACAGAATCATCTAGAATGTAATTGTATGCTGTAGCGTTAAGATTTCCCTTCACTGGAACTAAGGGGCCTAGCCCGAACCATGAAAAAGAGCCCCAGACCATTATTCCTCCTCCACCAAACTACAGTTGGCACTATGCATTGGGGCAGGTAGCATTCTCCTGGCATTGCCAAACCCAGATTCGTCCGTTGGACTGCCAGATGGTGAAGCTTGATTCATCACTCCAGAGAATGCGTTTCCACTGCTCCAGAGTCCAATGGCGGCGAGCTTTACACCACTCCAGCCTATGCTTGGCATTGCGCATGGTGATCTTAGGCTTGTGTGCGGCTGCTCGGCCATGGACACCATTTCATAAAGCTCCTGCTGAACAGTTCTTGTGCTGACTCGGCGGTCCTGTTCTGTGCGCTTGTGTGGCCTACCACTTCGCGGCTGAGCCGTTGTTGCTCCTAGACGTTTCCGCGTCACAGTAGCAGCACTTACAGTTGACCGGAGCAGCTCTAGCAGGGCAGAAATTTGACGAACTGACTTGTTGGAAAGGTGGCATCCTATGACAGTGCCACGTTGAAAGTCACTGAGCTCTTCAGTAAGGCCATTCTACTGACAATGTTTGTCTATGGAGATTGCATGGCGGTGTGCTTGATTTTATACACCTGTCAGCAACAGGTGTGGCTGAAATAGACAAATCCACTAATTTGAAGGGGTGTCCTTTTGTATATATAGTGTATCTTATCTGGCAGTTTGGGTTAGATACACAGACTCTGTCACTGAGTTTGTCTAACTATGCCACATACTGTAAAAACCTAATGAATAATTGTTCACAAAAAAAAGAAAGAAGAAAAGAGTTTGACTAACTATGTTTGAGATGTAGGATTTGAATGGGTGCCAGTTTGGCACCAAATGTGTGTTTGACAATAAAAGGTTGACCCTGTGTCCATCTTGTCCCCAGGTTTGCCACCAGAGAGAGGAATGCCCTGCTGCTGTACAATGGGAGATTTAACGAGAAACACGACTTTATCGCCTTGGAGATTATCGAGGAACAGATCCAACTCACCTTCTCTGCAGGTGAGAATGGCAGCAGTGTGTGTGTCCACAGTACAAATAATCATGCTCACACAAAGAGCTGGAAAATGACTTACAAGTTGCTTGTATCAACACTAGCTGATGGCTTGATTAATCAACTCCGCTGTAAGGATATCATTAATGTGGCTTTCACAAACCGCTTGGTAAATACTCTTATCAGCTGAACTCCTTGACCAGTGTGAAACAAACAGTTACAGGATTTCATTAGAATGTGTCCTCTCCATTGTCTGGCTATGCTGCTGTGCCGTTACACCTAGAGATGCATTGGCTTTGGCTGTGTGAAAGGGATGAGTGTTTTACTGTGGTCAGAGAGCAGCTGCTTCCCCCATAACAGAGCCTGGGCAGACTGATTCATGACAGTATAGACACTTAACAAGCCATAAAGACCTACTTACACCTCAGCCCTGCTCAGCCCTGCTCACACACACTCATAAACAGAGGAGCAAGGACTGGGTCACTGCTTCCTCTGGCTCAAACACAAATATGCACGCAAACAAACACAGCTCTTGTTGGATCCACTGCGCTGAGTCTGTCTCACTGCCAATGCCTAGAGAGCCCTGGAGTTTATACCACACAGCCAACGAGAAAAGGCAACGTTGTACTGCAGAAGTCATTGAGTTTCTTCTGATAAAGACACACTAAACACCATGACTAATGGCTCTGTGTAACACAGTTACAGTGTTGCATTACTGTTGACTGAGTCAGTGGGTAAATTCTTCCAGAGGGACTCCTGCCCTTGGTAAACAGTCAGTAAAGCCCTGGGTAAATCTGGTGTGATTGTTGCCCTGCAGACGTTGTGAATGAGAACCATTGACATGGTTGGAAAACCCTGGTGTTCTTACAGTGAGTGTGATTTATGATGACTGTGAGAGCTGGCTGGCTTTGTGAGTCTGGCTGCGTTTTTATTTCCCCATGTTGGAGTTTCATGTTTTAACTTAATGAATGAATGGAGGAGAGAAATAGGTTTCCTTACGTTTATTTGAACTTTGACATACTTAGAGGCTGAAAAATCGTTTTAAAAATGCATGTTCTACGATGACACTACTATATTAGGAGACATTTATCCTTCCTATTAAAGTAGAGCCTACAGGTCTGGCATGCAAGGTTATGTACAGTACCAGTCAAAAGTTTGGACACACCTACTCATTCCAGGGTTTTTCTTTATTTTTACTGTTTTCTACATTGTAGAATAATAGTGAAGACATCAAAACTATGAAATAACACATATCGAATCATGTAGTAACCAAAACAGTGTTAAACAAATCAAAATATATTTGATATTTTAGATTCTTCAAATAATATAATAATATAATATGCCATTTAGCAGACGCTTTTATCCAGAGCGACTTACAGTCATGTGTGCATACATTTTTACGTATGGGTGGTCCCGGGGATCGAACCCACTACCCTGGCGTTACAAGCACCATGCTCTACCAATTGAGCTACAAAGTAGCCACCCTTTGCCTTGATGACAGCTTTGCACACTCTTGACATTCTCTCAACCAGTTTCACCTAGAATGCTTTTCCAACAGTCTTGAAGGAGTTCCCACATATGCTGAGCACTTGTTGGCTGCTTTTCCTTCACTCACCTGGAATGCATTTAAATTAACAGGTGTGCCTTGTTAAAAGTCCATTTGTGGAATTTCTTTCCTTCTTAATGTGTTTGAGCAAATCAGTTGTGTTGTGACAAGGTAGGGGTGGTATACAGAAGATAGCCCTATTTGGTAAAAGACCAAGTCCATATTATGGCAAGACCAGCTCAAATAAGCAAAGAGAAACGACAGTCCATCATTACTTTAAGACATGAAGGTCAGTCAATCCGGAAAATGTCAAGAACATTGAACGTTTCTTCAAGTGCACACAAAAACCATCAAGCGCTATGATGAAACTGGCTCTCACGAGGACCGCCACAGGAATGGAAGACCCAGAGTTACCTCTGCTGCAGAGGATAAGTTCATTAGAGTTACCAGCCTCAGAAATTGCAGCCCAAATAAATCCTTCACAGAGTTCAAGTAACAGACACATCTCAACATCAACTGTTCAGAGGAGACTGTGTGAATCAGGCCTTCATGGTCGAATTGCTGCTAAGAAACTACTACTAAAGGACAGCAATAAGAAGAAGAGACTTGCTTGGGCCAAGAAACACAAGCAATGGACATTAGACCGGTGGAAATGTGTCCTTTGGTCTGGAGTCCAAATTGTAGATTTTTGGTTCCAACCGCCGTGTCTTTGTGAGACGCGGTGTGGGTGAACGGATGATCTCCGCATGTGTATTTCCCACCGTAAAGCATGGAGGAGGAGGTGTTATGGTGTGGGGGTGCTTTGCTGGTGACACTGTCAGTGATTGATTTATTTAGAATTCAAGGCACACTTAACCAGCATGGCTACCACAGCATTCTGCAACGATACACCATCCCATCCGGTTTGGGCTTAGTGGGACTATCATTTGTTTTTCAACAGGACAATGACCCAACACACCTCCAGGCTGTGTAAGGGCTATTTGACCAAGAAGGAGAGTGATGGAGTGCTGCATCAGATGACCGGGCCTCCACAATCCCCCGACCTCAACCCAATTGAGATGGTTTGGGATGAGTCGGACCGCAGAGTGAAGGAAAAGCAGCCAACAAGTGCTCAGCATATGTGGGAACTCCTTCAAGACTGTTGGAAAAGCATTCTAGGTGAAACTGGTTGAGAGAATGTCAAGAGTGTGCAAAGCTGTCATCAAGTCAAAGGGTGGCTACTTTGAAGAATTTAAAATATCAAATATATTTTGATTTATTTAACACTTTTTTGGTTACTACATGATTCCATGTGTTATTTCATAGTTTTGATGTCTTCACTATTATTCTACAATGTAGAAAATAGTAAAAAATAAAGAAAAACCCTGGAATGAGTAGGTGTGTCCAAAGTTTTGACTGGTACTGTACATTCAACAGACAATATGGTATTGAATTAACCACAACCTCTTTTCATCTTTATCGTCTTTCCTATCTTTCCTCGCTCCCTCTTTCTGTCTTTCCCTCTCTCCCCATCACTTTCTCTCCCTCCTCCAGGAGAGGCTAAGACCGTGGTCCATCCCTTTGTTCCCGGAGGGGTCAGTGACGGTCACTGGCACTCTGTCCAGCTGCACTACTACAACAGGGTAAGACACTGCTACACCTTGTTTATCTCTCTGTCTGGTTTGTTTGTTGCTATACATATAAACAGTAAACATATGTTGAAGACAGAAATGTAATGGACACCCCAATGGAGGAGTCTGCATACCTGTCAAGTTCACCTACTCAGATAACCTGGTTGATAGTCTGTTGATATTTTGACCAGCTGTAGATAATTTATTATGGACTATCGAAATAAAGTGTGACTACATTTAAGTACCATATGAATCATAATGATCCTGAATATATCATAACGATCTTATGAGTCGTGTGTGTCCCAGTTAATCATAAGGGAAACATGGCTACGATTTTCCTTACGCTCTTTATAAAAACCAATCTTAAGGAGCATTATAATGCTTATTTCATATTGCGGATCAAATTCACCACCAAAGGTAATCGGATATTAGACGACCTTACATGGCAGTCAATTGCTGGGTGTTATTTTCCCACAAACTTCCATGGCCTCTGGCCCATTGAATTACAATAGCAGACTGACAACATCTACATCATCTACCTCAAATCTATATTATAGACTATGCTTCTCTGAACATGAGAGAGTTTCTTAGCACCGACTTTTAGACTATTTTCCAACCAGCTTCCAGGAAAGCTTATATGTTAACTGGAATGCATGTGCATTGTGTTGAAGCTTTAGTATAGTCTCATACATTTTTGTCACAAAAGACACCGGTTTTTTTAATTTCCAGACTGTCTTTGATTCCCGCTTTCCTTGCTTCCCTAACCCCAGTTTTATCAGATGTGAAATACTGCATTGTGATTGGCCAACCTCCTAGCAGGTTGGGAGACATCCAGGGTCTGGTTGTCTGTGTGTCTGTGTGTCTGTCTGTGTGTGTGTGTGCGTACAGTGGGGTCCAAAATTAATTACACTAATTTTGGACCCCACTGTACGTATAGTTTTGTTCAGCCCCCTCTGAAAGAGTATCTGCCTCTGTTCTGACTGTTCGCCAGGATAGCAGAAAACATTGTTGCATTCTTTTGTTACACTACCTATCAACTAGGCTTGTTTCTACCAGGCATGCTGACACTGACAAGCATTTAGTCTCAGAAATGTAAATAAGAGTTCTTTAGAGCAGCATGGTTGCGTTAAGGTTTTGCATTCATGTATTGTTGTCATTGGTGAATTTAGGCCAAATCCCAACCTTTCTCAATAGGAACCAGTTCTAAAGAAGATGATTATTGTTAACGAGCGACGTATCATGTAGTACTTCGTTCATCTCAATACCTGGCCATGACAACCACAGTATTATTTGCACTGTGCAAACTTAAGGAATGTTGGTTTTCATTGTTCTGTGTGTTGTATTGCGGCTGTTGTGGAGGTATAATACCATGGGAACGGGAGATTAATGTCCATGCTATTGCCAGTCTGGGCATATTTCCTGTTTCTAAACCAAATCCTCCTCTTTCTTACTTGTTTAGTTTCTCCCATGACTGGACCTGTCGCCTTTATGCAACTAGTGTTCTGTCGGCAGCGTAAAACAAACACAAACGCATACACGCAAAGGCGAGCTAACACACACATGTGCACACACGAGATCCGACCCGGGAGCCAAGCGGGTCCTAAATTCTGACTTTTGTCTCGGATCTGGGTCAGGTATGTGCAACTAAAAATGTATTACCGACTGGACCCGATTGGACCCGTCCTCTGTTAATTTAATGTGTGTGAGGTGATGAGAACTGCGCAAGCTTTGTTATGTGTCAGCCAATTGCAACTCAATAAAACGTATCGCTAATGTCCAGCTTAAACAGGTTCCGGCTTCTCACCTCATGTGCGCCTGCTGTTGAGGAGAAAGCCAGTGAAAGGAGCCTTGGCCTAGGCTACTGTTGCTTGTGAAGATGGAGGCCTTTTCCATTGAAGTAAAACAATTCTCAGACAAGGAGAATGTCCGTGGGACAAGTTGGCGCGGCCTTAATGGACTGTGTGCAACTCGCTATTCAGGTTTGATGCAATTTTCTAACTTTTATTTATTTATTTTCATAAATATTATAATTTGTTTTATCATTCATATTATTGTGTATCATTATTACAGGCCTATTTAATAATCTAAACCAATTCTTTAAATAGTCTTTGCAAAAAGTATTTTGTTTCATTTTGTAGAGACATTTTTGTTGGTTAAATTAAGTTCCAACTATATTGTTGTGTTTGCCACAAAATAATAGAATTACCACTAGAGCCTGCTATAGGGCTACTCACACTCAAACCATGAGAAGGAAAAACCAAACAGGGCGAGATGCAAAACGTAATTTAATGCCGCAGTATAATAACCTGTTCGTATTTTCCCTATAAACAAGGTCGACTTACTTTTGATATTACCCTAATAAAGTTAAGAACATTTTGTAAATGTTTGGTGTGGTAGGCTATGGTTATTATTAGGCTTAGCTACTGCAGGCCTGTGAAGGCAGTGCACACCAGCACTCCAACTGACTCCGACAGTTGAAGTTGAGGTGAGGAAGAATGTTTTAGGCCTACCAGAGTTACGCCTTTAATCTAACAATATAATGCTTATCTTTATAAAAAATAATCTAATTGAACATGTACGAATTGGCCTCTTTCTGTACGCCTACAGTGGGGAAAAAATGTATTTAGTCAGCCACCAATTGTGCAAGTTCTCCCACTTAAAAAGATGAGAGAGGCCTGTAATTTGCATCATAGGTACACGTCAACTATGACAGACAAAATGAGAAAAAAATTCCAGAAAATCACATTGTAGGATTTTTAATGAATTTATTTGCAAATTATGGTGGAAAATAAGTATTTGGTCACCTACAAACAAGCAAGATTTCTGGCTCTCACAGACCTGTAACTTCTTCTTTAAGAGGCTCCTCTGTCCTCCACTCGTTACCTGTATTAATGGCACCTGTTTGAACTTGTTATCAGTATAAAAGACACCTGTCCACAACCTCAAACAGTCACACTCCAAACTCCACTATGGCCAAGACCAAAGAGCTGTCAAAGGACACCAGAAACAAAATTGTAGACCTGCACCAGGCTGGGAAGACTGCATCTGCAATAGGTAAGCAGCTTGGTTTGAAGAAATCAACTGTGGGAGCAATTATTAGGAAATGGAAGACATACAAGACCACTGATAATCTCCCTCGATCTGGGGCTCCATGCAAGATCTCACCACATGGGGTCAAAATGATCACAAGAACGGTGAGCAAAAATCCCAGAACCACACGGGGGGACCTAGTGAATGACCTGCAGAGAGCTGGGACCAAAGTAACAAAGCCTACCATCAGTAACACACTACGCCGCCAGGGACTCAAATCCTGCAGTGCCAGACGTGTCCCCCTGCTTAAGCCAGTACATGTCCAGGCCCATCTGAAGTTTGCTAGAGTGCATTTGGATGATCCAGAAGAGGATTGGGAGAATGTCATATGGTCAGATGAAACCAAAATAGAACTTTTTGGTAAAAACTCAACTCGTCGTGTTTGGAGGACAAAGAATGCTGAGTTGCATCCAAAGAACACCATACCTACTGTGAAGCATGGGGGTGGAAACATCATGCTTTGGGGCTGTTTTTCTGCAAAGGGACCAGGACGACTGATCCGTGTAAAGGAAAGAATGAATGGGGCCATGTATCGTGAGATTTTGAGTGAAAACCTCCTTCCATCAGCAAGGGCATTAAAGATGAAACGTGGCTGGGTCTTTCAGCATGACAATGATCCCAAACACACCGCCCGGGCAACGAAGGAGTGGCTTCGTAAGAAGCATTTCAAGGTCCTGGAGTGGCCTAGCCAGTCTCCAGATCTCAACCCCATAGAAAATCTTTGGAGGGAGTTGAAAGTCTGTGTTGCCCAGCGACAGCCCCAAAACATCACTGCTCTAGAGGAGATCTGCATGGAGGAATGGGCCAAAATACCAGCAACAGTGTTGGTCAACACAAAATATAATTGCTAATTTGCTACGTGAGGCTTATTTGATCAAATAGCCATAATGTTTTGGTTGCTTTGAATGTACATATATAAGTGGCCGCACGTGGTATTCCGACAACTTTGAGAAAAACTATTTTATATCAGTTGTGCGTATCTGCCCTCTCATTGGCTTGAATATCCCCACCTGATCCAACCTCCTCACCTCCTTTGCCGACATTTATTCCCATTGTTAGAGTGGTCAGTCCAGTATCTTGTCAGTGTATACACAATCTTTGATCACTATCACTAGCTATCACTAGCTAACAGAAAATATCGTCTAGGTAGCTAACTTGATTCTTCTCACATGTACTACTAAAGTTAAAAAGTGTTGGATTGGTGTAAACATACGCGAGAGAAAGTTTCCTTCCGACATCTATTTTGTACCAGTCTGGGTGCTATTCCTTTTAATTAATCCAAGTCACGTTGAGATTCACCTAATAATTAAACCTAATCTAACCTATGACCTGACAAATCACCTTATGTATTACTGCCCCCAGTTGCAAGAAGTGACACAAAACATTTCACAAAAAACTAGCCTCCCACGCATGCTTTCTATCCCTAGCACTAAAACTAAATATAAATATTTTAATACAACTAAAACTAAATAAAAATGAGCAAATCAGAATTTCAAATAAAAATAGAAAATGAATAGAAATAAAAACTAATTTAAAAACACTATAATAACCTTGCTGTCCAGGAACTCTCTTAAATCTAGGAAGAGGCTACCGCAACCAGGCACGCTGGCATCTTATGTTATACATCACCCCAGTCAGATTGAGAACAGCCAAACCTGGTCCTGACAGTCCAGATAGGATCCAATCTGGACTTCATCTAAAGCCAGACTAAGCTCAGAAGACCTATCACTTTCTACATCAGAGCCTTTGAGAACTTATAAAGGGATACTCTATGTCTGCGTTCCACGTGGCATCCTATTCCATACACAGTGCACTACTTTTGACCAGAGCTCTATGGGCCCAGGTCAAACATAGTGCACTATGTAGGGATTGCGGTGCCATTTGGGACACAGTCTATGATATTTTTATGGCCTACTCAAGGCACCGGTTAGATTAAGGGTTGTCCAAATCAGAGTGGAGAGGCCCAGTCACCCCAAACATACCCTAACAGTCTGCTCTGAGTTATGGGGTCAGGGGCTGAGGGTGTAGGGGTGCCCCTGCACGCACCCGTTCCCCTTTCTCCCCAAACCATAGGTCAGAGGCCACAAGGGGATGGGCTATGAGGGGCATTGGGTCTCCGTGGTAACAGACACACTTGCATTGTGCTTGGTGATTTACGGTGGTGTGTGTGTGGTGCGTAGACTCCCTTTTTAGTGTCAGACTTGTCAATAGTTGTGGTCTGGACGGAGTAGTCTAGAGGACATGATGTTATTTACACTTTACAGTATAGCATGCTCTTAGCCACATTCCCAGACACAGACAGGCCTAGCTAGCTCTAATCACACTGCTGCATCGAAGCCCTCATCTGAAACTCATACTCTGACTCATAGAGATGGTGATAACATAGCCTTTATAGATATGGGTCTTTATTAGTGCATGCCATAGGCTCTAGGCTTGTTCGTATAGTAGACAAGATATGCTTATAAGTCCTGTGCCATTATTTTATATTATATGATTTTATAGTAGGAAGAATATAATTGAATTTAGCTGAATAAAATAGAATGGATATTTTTCCCATTCGGGAGCGATGTTGAGCTTAAAAGTAATCATTTGAAACAGGTCCTATATGCTAGATGTAGAGTTATTTCGCAACTTTAGGCTGTTGATGATTTGAGAAAGTCGCAAAAAAACATTGCGCTCTGTTCCTTGCCTCAGGCTGCACACGCTGTTTTCTCATTAAGTGATCATATTTTCACACATCAGACTATTCTCAATTGAATCTTGTCTTTACTAATATGTAAAATGAGTTTTGATTTAGAATGGCCCATTATCAAATGGGCAGGAACAGGGGCAGGGGAAAAAATAAATGTAATCTGTATGCACTCGAATCCCTATCCTGCCGGTTCGTTTTTTTCCATCATGCCAGGTAGGCTACTCTGGTTATTTCACTCCACCCATCAACCACTGTTTGAGGAGCATGCATCCTTTCGCTACGTGACAGGTGATATTCTGCCCGAACTCTGTATGCCATGGGCTCTCCAACCCTGTTCCTGCAGCTACCCAGTGCTTAATTTGGGAAACCAAGTGAAATCTGTTCGGGAACATCAATAGTAACATGTTTTCACAATGAAACATGGGCTATTTCATTAAACTGTTGACATCCCCTCTCTCTGCATGCTGGAGAAAGTAATGAAGGAGAGAGGGGAGGAGATGGAAACGCACAGTAGTGAGATATTCTGTAGCTAAAGGTAATGTGTCTGCCTATTAATTATGAAAAAAAAAAAAAAGCCCTATATTACTAGGGTATTCAAAATAAAATACAAATTCACTGTAATTGTAGGCTAACTCTGAATTTGTTTAATTTAGGCTAGAACAATTATGTACCAAAGATCTCTTAAATCAGTCTTTTTGTATGTTTTTCTGCCATGTGTAATATGATGTTGAGATATTCTGTAGCTAAAGGTCATGTGTCAGCCTATTAATTATGAAAATATAAAAAATGCCCTATTACTAGGCTATTCAAATACAAATTAACTATAATTGTAGGCTAACTCTGTAAGCCGCCCTGCACAATCAATGAACCAACAGCATCGCCTAGGTCATAAAAAAATATGCAGTACGTAATATGCGGTAGGCTATGTATTGGTAGGCTTTTTTTCGTGCTTGGGCTCATATATAGGCCTATGCATAAGCTCTAATTTGTATATGGATGTTTTGAATTAATCATCACCTTAGAAAGTGCTGTCCATTTTGTTGTGTTAGGCTTTGAAACAACAAACAGGTTTTCCACTCAGTTTCAACCTGTTGTTGAACTTCTTTGTTCAAATTGATCAATCACAGTGAGGTGAGTTTTAAAAGCATGACACTGTTTTGATGATGAGTGTTTGATGTGATGTCAGAGTGGTTAGAGGGACAATAGAGCCCTGAGTACCAGACCATTAGAGACCCGATTGAGGTTAGCGAGTTGGGTACTACCAACGCATGTCCAGAGTGTATAAGAGGAGATTACTGTGACTCAACGGTCACATGGATTTATACTGCGGTCTTGACTCATGACTGCTGGTGTGGCGGTAATACGGTCACCGCAACAGCCCTAACCCCAGGACACTTCAACGGGTGACTATCCAGGAAAATCAAGAAAAAGGAGCACTCTGTTTCTGCATTGATATGAGTATTTATTGGGGCATACAACAAGCTTAGGTTTCGGCATAAATTGCCTTAATCAAGCCTGATTTTGATGTTTTTTTGAGCACCTGATTCCCTTTTTTGTTCAAGCTGGCTTGAATTGGTTTGTGTACGCTTTCTTCCCATTGTCTTACAGTGCTGTTAGGCTGCTGTAATAAAGAAAACAGGTTCTGGAGGCTCAGTTGGTCGGAGTAGGAGTTGGAACTTGGTGCTTCCTGAACACCAGAGTTGTCGGTTAAACTGCATGAGTTGCAACAGTGAATATTCATCTCCTTGGACAGTGGCTACTCCCTAAATGTCTGAGGGGTTAAATGTATGTTTTCTAGGTTAAAGCCAGTCTCTATGTCTCTTAGGGGAGTGTTTTAAAGGAAGCCAGCTTGTTATTATTTTGTATGTCTTGACGCACATTACTCCAGAGCTCAAAGGCAGAGTTTATCATCAGTGATAGCACCTCAGAACAGTTAAGAAGGCTCCATTCACTGCTCACAGCTGGACTCATGATCATAAACTCTGAGTGAGTTAAACTGTGTATATTTAAAATGGGAGTCATATCTGCCATTGGTTTTGTAGGGAGATACTATTTGTGGTTCACTATATTAGTATAGAAGTTGATATAATACCTGGAGTTGTTTAGGAACTTTTATTTAGACCATTTTAGTGCTGAGCCGAGAACATACAGAATAATCCAGTCACTGAGATCTAAATGAGCAGAAACAATTTCTCTCAAACATCCATGCACATACACACTCCCTGTCATGCAGACACAGACAATCACACACCTACAGACACACACACACACTTACACTAGACTAGCGGATGCACTGTTGGTGCTGTAGTCCACACACACACACACACACACACACACACACACACACACACACACACACACACACACACACACACGCACACACACACTAGTTGCAGATCTTAATGGATTTAACACATCCCTCTCTCTCCCATGGTCTACCCAGGACAGCCTGCACCTGCTGGGGTCCAGTGGGGTGCTGGGGGTCCCTCTTTATACTGCCTGGCTGGAGCTGACACACAAGGAGGTACAGTAGCATGGCCTCTAGTGTCTTAGCTCTAGTACTGGTGTTAGTTCTAGTACTGCAAGTACTGGTGGTAGTACTAGTCTTGGGGTTAGTCTGGCTCTAGTCTCATCTCTGGTCTGGCTCTAGTCGTGGTCTAGTCTTGCGGTGGTTCTGTGGTTAGGTTGGTTCTAGTCCACGGTGTGTTATCCAACATGTTGTCGAGTGTTTCACAAGTTTGCATGTCTTTACAGACTCCATTCTTTAACAGAGTTACTTCGCTTCTTGCCGTAGGTTTCCATTTGATTCTCATTCATTTCACTGTAGCTACATTTTCCTTCACTGAAAACACAATGCTCACCCATTAAACCTGTGTGTTTGTGTTCGTCGACATCTCTGCCTATGTATGCTGCAGCCTCTCAAACACCTACAGGGAATCTTGCAGGAGCGCTGAGCACTATGAGCTACAAGCACCTACTGTAGCGCTCAGCAGAGGACGGGTTCAAATGGAGGGGTTTATTGTGAAGTGAGGAGTCAGATTTCAGCCAATCACCAGTCAGAATGGCCCTGACACACAGAGAGGGATCTCGTTCCCCGCTGACATATTTTCTCTAATAGGGCTGGTCATGTGACCAAGGGAGCGAACAGGAGCAGGAGCAGTAGGATTAAAGAGATTCTCCGGTACTTTTGTGTACTTTTTAGCCAGTAGTTCTGAAAGTAGCTCTCACAAGCCAAATGTGGTCCCCGAAAATTGCGTACTACGTCACATATGTGCAGATACTGTCTGTACACCTCGTCATTGCTCTCTCGCTCTGCTATGTGTGCATCTTGCTAGCTGTCACTCAAATGTAGAGGGGCTGAAGCTTATTGGCTAGAACTCTAATTGCTAGAGGTCTGGCCCATGTGGGGGAAAATGTAGGGAAAATGGCGCAGCACAGCTTTCAGATAAACAGTCGCTCTCAAACTAGGTATTTCGTGGCTAATTGAGATAAGACAGTAATTCTGCTCATTGATTATCCATGTATGAACTACACATTGACACATCCAGTCCAAAGCGGTTGGTTTAAAAAAATACTTAAAGTTCAAAGCCAAAGTTGCAGATCATGTCTTTAATATCGGCAGGAATTCTATCTTGTATCTGTTGGCAGACCTGCTCTTGTAGCCAGGCAATACAGCACTATGAGCCTAGGGCGATGTGTGTGTGTGTGTGTGTGTGCGTGTGTGCGTGTGTGCGTGTGTGTGTGTGTGTGTGTCAGCCCAGCCTGTTGACAGCTGTCTGCCATGAATGAAGTTTCTCTGTCTCCTTGTCCCTGTCTGTACCTGTACTCTCTTAACTGAGTGAATATTGACGTTGGCAGGATTAGGAGCTGGGTGCTTTCTGTCAGTGTGGATGAGACTCTCTCTGTAATGGTTAATGTCCTCAATTTGATTACCTCTCAGTGATAATAAGGATACTTTGGGATAATTGACTTGTTAATAGGAGCGATTCATTGGGATTTATTTATTAAAGATGGCTACAATAAAGGGATTGTGTGAAGGATTAAAATGTAGACCTTCCCAACCTCTCCAGCTGTATTGGTTCCAGCGCTGTGTATGCATAAGACCAGGGCATGAGGACCTAGCCGTAGTGTGTGTGTCTACTTGTGAGTTACAGTAGTAGAAAACCCCAGATGTTTAGACAGTGTGTCATAAATCTGCCAGACTCCACCTGCATTCATGGCTGCCTCTTCCTCCCTCCCCCAATCCCTCTCTCCATCCCTCTCTCCCTCCCTCTATCCCTCTTTTACTGTCCCTCTCTCCCGGTCTCTCTTTCTCGATCTCTCCCTCTGTCTGTCTCTTTGTCTATCACACACTCCCTTGTTCTCTCTATACCTCCCTCCCTCTGTGTTCTAATCTAGGGGTATTTTGTATGTTTGCCCACTGACAAAGAAATGATCAGTCTATAATTTTAATGGTAGGTTTATTTGAACAGTGAGAGACAGAATAACAACAAAAAAGTAGTATTTGACCCCCTCTCAATCAGAAAGATTTCTGGCTCCCAGGTGTCTTTTATACAGGTAACGAGCTGAGATTAGGAGCACACTCTTAAAGGGAGTGCCCCTAATCTCAGTTTCTTACCTGTATAAAAGACACCTGGGAGCCAGAAATCTTTCTGCAATCAATCAATCAATCAGATTACAAACTCTCCACCATGGCCAAGACCAAAGAGCTCTCCAAGGATGTCAGGGACAAGATTGTAGACCTACACAAGGCTGGAATGGGCTACAAGACCATCGCCAAGCAGCTTGGTGAGAAGGTGACAACAGTTGGTGCGATTATTCGCTAATGGAAGAAACACAAAAGAACTGTCAATCTCCCTCGGCCTGGGGCTTCATGCAAGATCTCACCTCGTGGAGTTGCAATGATCATGAGAATGGTGAGGAATCAGCCCAGAACTACACGGGAGGATCTTGTCGATGATCTCAAGGCAGCTGGGACCATAGTCACCAAGAAAACAATTGGTAACACACTACGCCGTGAAGGACTGAAATCCTGCAGCGCCCGCAAGGTCCCCCTGCTCAAGAAAGCACATATACAGGGCCATCTGAAGTTTGCCAATGAACATCTGAATGATTCAGAGGAGAACTGGGTGAAAGTGTTGTGGTCAGATGAGACCAAAATCGAGCTGTTTGGCATCAACTCAACTCGCCGTGTTTGGAGGAGGAGGAATGCTGCCTATGAACCCAAAACACCATCCCCACCGTCAAACATGGAGGTGGAAACATTATGCTTTGGGGGTGTTTTTCTGCTAAGGGGACAGGACAACTTCACTGCATCAAAGGGACGATGGACCTTAATCCCATAGAAAATCTGTGGAGCTGAAGATTCGAGTTGCCAAACGTCAGCCTCGAAACCTTAATGACTTGGAGAAGATCTGCAAAGAGGAGTAGAACAAAATCCCTCCTGAGGTGTGTGCAAACCTGGTGGCCAACTACAAGAAACGTCTGACCTCTGATTGCCAACAAGGGTTTTGCCACCCAAGTACTAAGTCATGTTTTGCAGAGGGGTCAAATACTTAATTCCCTCAATAAAATGCAAATCAATTTATAACATTTTTGACATGCGTTTTTCTGGATTGTTTTGTTGTTATTCTGTCTCTCACTGTTCAAATAAACCTACCATTAAAATTATAGACTGATCATATCTTTGTCAGCGGGCAAACATACAAAATCAGCAGGGGATCAAATACTTTTTTTCCCTCACTGTACTTCAGGGGGTCCGCGAAAATACTGTATATATACAAAAAAAGTGGGGGCAAAATATGTTTTTATGAGTATCGCTAGCAACAACAGAATAAATGAATGTTTAATTACATACCTACAGTAGAAAAGAGGATAATATCTTATTTCTAATGTCAACTTTATTTCTCAACTCCTAATATTGAGCAAATTACACTCATTGGAGCTAATTACACTCTCTGGAGTATCTGACAAAGGCTTTGATAAAGCACCTGTGAGTACAAGTTTCGCTGGCTGATGGTAAGCTTTCTTGACTTAATTAATTTTTGCAAAAACATGACTAACCTCTGTTTAACCAGCTAAACCGACACTATTAGCAAAAATGTGTTTGGAGCTACCTTTCTGTCTAATAGGCTAAATAAATAGAAAAATAAGGTCAAAATAATAAAAAACGATCTACCAAATCTATTGATTTTAAAATGTTGATTACTTCTCCTTACCATTCACCTGATGATAAGACAAGGCGTGAAAATATTTTTGTTTGATAACATATGATTGGGGTCCCTTGGTCGCCGGTTTGCCTGAGTGGCGGTCCCTGGGCAAGAAATAGTTGAAAACCCCTGTTGTATAACCTGTGTCCTATTCCAGACCAATTGCTGTTTGGCACTGAGGGAGCCAGAGATTCCACACAGCTCATGTAGCATGACTCAATGTTAGAGAGAGAGGAGGGAGAGCGTGGTCAGGAGAAAGAGAACTAGGGAGGGAGGGTGAGGGTGATACGAAGGGATTTATTATTAGTGCTGTAAACAACTGGCACCTGTCTCTGTCTTTTGCTCCCCCTCTCTCTCTCTATCTCTCTCTCTCTCTCTCTCTCTCTCTCTCTCTCTCTCTCTCTCTCTCGCTCTCTCTCCCTTTCCTCCCTTACTTGCTCTGTCCATTTCTCTTACACATAAGCCGTGTTAATGTGTAACAGCATTCACTGCCAGACATTCTTATGGGTGTTTGATGCTTTCAGTACTCCTAGGCTTGTATAAAACATGTATTACAGTAACCTTTCACACCTACAGTGGGGAGTTTGTAGGAAGATAGGAATCTCACAGATATTCCAACTAGCTCCAGATTTCGATAACGGCTCACGGGATTCATATGATAGAGAGAGACTCCATATTTGAAGGTTTCCTATTCCTCAGTATGTCATTTGTTCGGCTCAAGGTATTCAGAGGACAATACTGCTGTCCATCTGCCATCGCCCTGAGAAAGAGCAGAACACTTATATATGTGTGTTTTCTAGAGAAGGCATCAGGGTAACATATAGGGTTGAACGTCCGCCTCATGTCCTGTGGGAGAGAGCGCAACATTGTCATCCACTGTATATCATCAGGCTGTGTGTGTGTGTAAAAATTGCCTGAATTGACGCGATAACGATCAATAGAAAGATACGTTTATAACGTTGTGCACCACAGTTTATTTTAGTATCCTTTAAATTACAACTACTAGTTTTCCCATTAATAATCACCCATATTGGCAAACTTATTTAACTTAAAACTTCACATTTTTCTAGCATAGGCTACTTATCGTAATGAACAATATCAGCAAAATGCCTGCGATAAGTGATCGGCATGGTCGGTGTCGATAATTTTAGGTTTATCGTCCCAGCTGTAGTGTGTGTGTTTGGGGGGGGGGGGGGTGTATGAATTATTGACAGCTCTAGGTTTACAGTGCCAGAGGGCAGGTGAGGTAATGGTCTGAGAACACATGGGGACGTCACAGCTACACCGACACCCTACCCCGCACACGACAGGCACAGATACACACCAAACCAAACACACACATTCATACACACACAAGGCATGCACACACACACACACATTTGCCTTTCCCCTCCCTTCGTAGGAGCACACAAAGCAAAGGATGGCAGGAGATCTAGCTTTTTTTTTTATTCTGGAAGTTGGTATGAGAGAGAGAGTCAGACAAAGGGAGAGAAAGAGAGGGCGAGAGAGAGGCGATTGCATTTCCTCAGTGAAACCCAAGTAAAATCAGATCCTTTGCTCCCAACTTCCTTTATTATGAAAATACCCCCGCTCACCCTTTCCTCGCCTCCGCTAGCAACGTCCTGCAGTGTGGGCCTGACACACACACCCACTTACTTACTTGAGGTAGTCCATCGTATCCGATGATGACTTCCACTACTGCTTGTGGGTTTGCTGATGACTGTATAATCAGATGTGGGATGCACACTGTCTGCCACAGACAGAGCACACAAAGGCCTGTCCTGTTGATGCTGGTGCAGGCATATGTCTTCTCTGTCGATCCTCTGGCATCCGGATGGCATGGCCGAGCCATCTAAGCTTGTGGTGTGTGATGGACGCCTCAATGCTCCTGTAGTTGGTTCTCTGTAGGATCTCTGAGTGTGGAACACGGTCCTGCCAGGTCACTTTCAAAATGCATTGGAGGCATTTTATGTGAAAGGACTCCAGTTGTTTTAAGTGTCGGCTGTAGACTGTCAATGTTTCACATCCATAAAGGAGTGTAGATACACACACTGCCTGGTAGACTGCAACTTTGGTGTGTAGGTTGTTAAAAACCCTTTTCCTTAGCCGTACATAGGAGGATGAGGCCTGTTTGACAATATTCTGGATATCCTGGTCCAGTCTTCTGAGAGGATGCTTCCAGGATATTTAAAGTGTATACAATGGCAAGTGAAGAGTCTGAGATGGAGAATGCGGGTGTTTCAGGTAGAGGATCAGATGACCACTGACATAGGACCTCTGTTTTTGGGATGTTAACAGACAGCCCCATTCTGCTGTATGCTCTCACAGCTGCTGTGAGGGTGGCTTGTAAAGCTTCTGGGGTATGTGCCACAAGAACGCGATCATCGGCGTACTGGAGCTCAAGTACGTGTTCAGATTTTAGCTTTGTGGCAGCTTGGAGCCTCCTAATGTTGAAGAGGTTCCTGTCCAATCTGAAGTCCAGGGTTTCCCCATTCCCCATTGTCTTTGTGCGGGAGTGTTGTGACACACCGGAGGAAGACTGATGCACACACACACACTCTCGACAACACACACACACCCCTGAGTCTTGGCTAACAGTTGCACACACACCTCCCACTCCACGGCCCTAACACTGCCTTGTGAGTCAAGATATACTCCTGGAAAGATTCCAGTCATGACATTAGCAGTATTACAAGTCCTCATAAAATGGCTGGATTTTCTTTTCAGAGTTGTTTTTCCTCTTTTGTTTGTAATCTGATGCATCCATCACTGACCTTAGCCTCCCTCCCGGCTAGTAAAGGTGTCATGTGGTAGACCAGGGTAATAGGTCTAAGGATGAAAATATTATGTTAGTTAGTCAGTGTTCAGGCCTAGGGCTGTTTTGGGGTAGTTACTGCAGTGTTTCCTGTGTTGTCAGCTCTCTAAGGCTCTATAGGTGTCAGAGGGGGGGTAGAAGGATTACTTTATCCTATCCCAGGTGTTCCTTAAAGAGGTGGGGTTTCAAATGTCTCCGGAAGGTGGTGAGTGACTCTGCTGTCCTGGCGTCGTGAGGGAGCTTGTTCCACCATTTGGGTGCCAGAGCAGCGAACAGTTTTGACTGGGCTGAGTGGGAACTGTGCTTCCGCAGAGGTAGGGGGGCCAGCAGGCCAGAGGTGGATGAACGCAATGCCCTCGTTTGGGTGTAGGGACTAATCAGAGCATGAAGGTACGGAGGTGCCGTTCCCCTCACAGCTCCGTAGGCAAGCACCATGGTCTTGTAGCAGATGCGAGCTTCAACTGGAAGCCAGTGGAGTGTGCGGAGGAGTGGGGTGACGTGAGAGAACTTGGGAAGGTTGAACACCAGATGGGCTGCGGCATTCTGGATGAGTTGTAGGGGTTTAATGGCACAGGCAGGGAGCCCAGTCAACAGCAAGTTGCAGTAATCCAGACGGGAGATGACAAGTGCCTGGATTAGGACCTGTGCCGCTTCCTGTGTAAGGCAGGGTCGTACTCTCCGAATGTTGTAGAGCATGAACCTACAGGATCGGGTCACCGCCTTGATGTTAGCGGAGAACGACAGGGTGTTGTCCAAGGTCACGCCAAGGCTCTTCGCACTCTGGGAGGAGGACACAACAGAGTTGTCAACCGTGATGGCGAGATCATGGAACGGGCAGTCCTTCCCCGGGAGGAAGAGCAGCTCCGTCTTGCCGAGGTTCAGCTTGAGGTGGTGATCCGTCATCCACACTGATATGTCTGCCAGACATGCAGAGATGCGATTCGCCACCTGGTTATCAGAAGGGGGAAAGGAGAAGATTAGTTGTGTGTCGTCTGCGTAGCAATGATAGGAGAGGCCATGTGAGGATATGACAGAGCCAAGTGACTTGAAGTATAGTGAGAATAGGAGAGGGCCTAGAACTGAGCCCTGGGGGACACCAGTGGTGAGAGCACGTGGTGCGGAGACAGATTCTCGCCACGCCACTGGTAGGACGCAATCCAAGAGTGAGCCGCGCCGGAGATCCCCAGCTCGGAGAGGGTGGAGAGGAGGATCTGATGTTTCACAGTATCAAAGGCAGCAGAAAGGTCTAGAAGGACAAGAGCAGAGGAGAGAGAGTTAGCTTTAGCAGTGCGGAGAGCCTCCGTGACACAGAGAAGAGCAGTCTCAGTTGAATGACCAGTCTTGAAACCTGACTGGTTTGGATCAAGAAGGTCATTCTGAGAGAGATAGCAAAAGAGTTGGCAAAAGACGGCACGCTCAAGAGTTTTGGAGAGAAAAGAAATAAGGGATACTGATCTGTAGTTGTTGACATCAGAGGGATCGAGTGTTGGTTTTTTGTGAAGGGGTGCAACTCTCGCTCTCTTGAAGATGGAAGGGACATAGCCAGCGGTCAAGGATGATTTGATGAGCGAGGTGAGGTAAGTGAGAAGGTCACCGGAGATTATCTGGAGAAGAGAGGGGAGAAAGAAGTCAAAGCATATGGTAGGGCAGTGTGAGCAGGACCAGCAGTGTCATTTGACTTAACAAACGAGGATCGGATGTCGTTAACCTTCTTTTCAAAATGGTTGACGAAGTCATCCACAGAGAGGGAGGGGGGGGGGGGGGAGCTTCCTAGGGTTAGAGGCAGATGCTTGGAATTTAGAGTGGTAGAAAGTGGCTTTAGCAGTAGAAACAGATGAAGAAAATGTAGAGAGGAGGGAGTGAAAAGATGCCAGGTCCGCAGGGAGTCTAGTTTTCCTCCATTTCCGCTCAGGAGGGTTGAGGAGGCAGAATAAGGAGATTGGAGGGAGAAGGTTTGAGCAGAGAGAAGAGATGATAGGATGGAAGAGGAGAGAGTAGCGGGAGAGAGAGAGCGAAGGTTGCGACGGCGCATTACCATCTGAGTAGGGGCAGAGTGAGTAGTGTTGGAGGAGAGCGAGAGAGAAAAGGATACGAAGTAGTGGTCGGAGACATGGAGGGGAGTTGCAGTGAGATTAGTAGAAGACCAGCATCTAGTAAAGATGAGGTCAAGCGTATTGCCTGCCTTGTGAGTAGGGGGGGACGGTGAGAGGGTGAGGTCAAAAGAGGAGAGGAGTGGAAAGAAGGAGGCAGAGAGAAATGAGTCAAAGGTAGACGTAGGGAGGTTGAAGTCACCCGGAACTGTGAGGGGTGAGCCATCCTCAGAAAATGAACTTATCAAGGCGTCAAGCTCATTGATGAACTCTCCAAGGGAACCTGGAGGGCGATAAATGACAAGGATGTTAAGCTTGAATGGGCTAGTGACTGTGACAGCATGGAATTCAAATGAGGAGATAGACAGATGGGTCAGGGGAAAAAGAGAGAATGTCCACTTGGGAGAGATGAGGATTCCTGTGCCACCACCCCGCTGACCAGATGCTCTCGGGGTATGCGAGAACACATGGTCAGACGAGGAGAGAGCAGTAGGAGTAGCAGTGTTTTCAGTGGTAATCCATGTTTCCGTCCGCGCCAAGAAGTCGAGGGACTGGAAGGTAGCATAGGCTGAGATTAACTCTGCCTTGTTGGCAGCAGAACGGCAGTTCCAGAGGCTGCCTGAGACCTGGAACTCCACGTTGGTGGTGCGTGCAGGGACCACCAGGTTAGAGAGGCAGCAGCCACGCGGTGTGAGGCATTTGTATAGCCTGTGCGGAGAGGAGAGAACAGGGATAGACAGAGGCATAGTTGACAGGCTACAGAAAATGGCTACAATAATGCAAAGGAGATCGGAATGAAATGAACTAAACATCTGGGAAAGGAGAGAGCGGGGCCTCCCTCACTTACGTTTCACTGAAACACCCAAATATAACTCTCCCAACTTCCACCTCAGAAACTATAATTGTTGTAAACTACAGCGGTTCAATGTTTTCTAGGAATAGACTAACTTAGTTTATTCAGCTGGCTAACTTGGTACAGTATTCTTCCGTGAAAATCGTCCAGGGCACCTAGTCATATGACGCCACAGCCAACTAGCATGCCGGACGCCAACAACACGGTTTAGCACCAATACTCGGCCACAACAAACCACCAGTGTGTCAACACGCCAAGCAGATCATTCGTGTCCGTGTCTAACGTTGTGGGTTAGTCCCGACAGCTTGAGCGAGTCCGTCGTCAACTTATTCAGCCAGTTAGTTAGCTAGAATAGTTAGCATACTAGCTAGCCATTGCGTTCAGACAAAGAAGAAACCCCTCCTCCCACGGCACGAACACACAGAGAGAGCCAAGCTAACGTTAACTAGTCACCCATGTCCCGAATTCCCTTGAACGACTCTGGCTACCAATATGTAAAAACAAAACACAAATGTAGGTTATAACTTACCCCTAGCAGCTACTGTTAGCTAGCCAAGTGCAAAGCTAGCCACTGAATTGACTCAGCCAGTTCGCGTCTGTTCGCTAGGTCGTTCCAGCCATTGTTTAGTAGCTATCCAGGTAGCAACAAGCTAGCTAAATTTCAAGCACAGTAGCCACTTACTACCTAACTTTAACGCTTCAGACAATGAGGTTAGAAAAACAGCTGTATGGTAGGCAATATTGTATGTAATTATTGTAGGCAGCTAGCTGGCGTAATTACAGGTACTCTCAGGCGTGAAACAACTATCCACAGTTGCAAATAGTTACCAGTAGCTACCCGCTAGCTAGTCCAGGTAGTGGGTTAGCTAGCTTCGTGCTGCACCGGGCTCAGCCGAATACAATACTAACCTACAATAATTACATACAACAACCCACGATAACTACCTACAATACCTAACTACAATCTAAATACATAGTTTAAGCTTTACTCGACAAAGCCCAAACTATGTATATAAGCCATATAAGCCAAGCTTACCTCAAGCCAGAGAGAGACACAACCTCACCCGACGACTATGACTGACATGTGATTGTCCCACCTAGCTATCTTAAGGTCAATGCACTAACTGTAAGTCGCTCTGGATAAGATTGTCTGCTAATTGACTAAAATGTTTTTAAAAATCTAAAGGCCATAATATGGAGTGTTTGCCTGTACTGACTTGTGTTAGAGCTGAAAACAAGTACACAGAGCGAGAGAGTTAGTTAGTTTACACACTCAAAGAGGCGGTGAGAAGAGAGAGAGTGTGTGTGTGTACGCATGTGTATGTGCGTTTGTGCGTACGTCTGTCTGTCTGTGTGTGTTACTTGTTGCTTGTGTTCTCTGACCTTCTCTTTGTATGGATCAAGTGTGTTGCTATGGCACCAGCTAGGCTATCATCCCCAGAGACGAGCTAGGAGGTGAATGGCAGAATTGTCAACATCCCAGAGAGAGAGAAAGAAAGAGGGGGAGAAAGAGAGAGGGAAAGGGGGTAAACTGGAGACTCCCAGGGGCCCTGTCTGTGAGCCAAGTCCACTTTTAGTCAGGGGATCAGAAACTCTGTTGAAACTGAAACTGTATAGGGCCTTGGCCTATATTCTCTGTTGAAAACTCTGGTGTAACTCGATACATTTCTCCCATACATACAGCTCTAACTGTCGGTATGCTGAATAACAGTCAGTGTCACTGAAAGCCCCATTCCATACAAAGGGCAACATTATTTTCTGCACATCTATCACTCCAGTGTTAATACGAAATCTTAATTATTTTGCACTATGGCCTATTTATTGCCTTACCTCCATAACTTACTACATTTGCACACACTGTATATAGATTTTCTATTGTGTTATTGACTGTACGTTTTGTTTATTCCATATTTAACTCTGTGTTGTTGTTGTTTTTATTGCACTGCTTTGCTTTATCTTGGCCAGGTCGCAGTTGTAAATGAGAACTTGTTCTCAACTGGCTTACCTGGTTAACTAAAGGTTAAATTAATCTTTTTATTTTTATTATTCACACAGAACTTAGTCAAATGTCTACTGAATGTATGTCTTGGAACTGTATTGGGGAAGTGTGTGTGTGTATATATAGTATGTGTGTGTGTGTGTATATATATACAGTATTTGTGTGTGTGTGTGTGTGTGTGTGTGCGTATATGTGGGAGACACTTGTGACCAGCCGATAGCTGTTTACATGGTCATGTATCCCCAGCTCATACGTCAATACGTCAGACACATATCGGACCCCTATCCTGGACCTTCGAGTATGGAGTGGGATTTCAGTGTGTATGCGTGTGAAGTGAGTTTCGAGCACAGCTGCTGCAGACCCTCCACCGTTCGGTGTGGGACCCCCATATACCACATCTGGACCTGCATCTGTTCCTGTCCTTCTTTCTGTCTCTCCTCTCTTGGTCTATCTCTCTCTTTCTCTCTTTTTTCTCTATCTCCTTTTCTCTCTCTCGGTCTCGCTCTCTTTCTCTCTCTCTCTTTTCCCACTCTCTCGCTAGAACATACCATGTAATTACACACTCTAGTGGTAAAACACCTGCATTACCAGCCCTGCATGGCTGAGGACATAGGGGAACACAAAGGTCACACTGACTACATATCCTCCACTCTGTGTGGTTTTACTAACTACTAGCTTCTGTTGAAGAAACTCTGGTGTGGTAATACAGTAGCCTGCTGTCACCACCACTCAACTCAACAAAAAAAGTGGTTCAGAGGTGAAGAACCGTCATAGGCATTTAAAGGGGCAATCTGCATTTGAGATTGGTTACATTTCTCCAGCCCCAACCCTCAGCTATTTACCAAATCAGTGACGGGGTGGCAGCTTTGTTATTGTTTGAACAGCAGATTGCCCCTTTAAGGGTACTAGACAGGAAAGAGGGATGTCTGTGGTTACCATGGGACCCCAGGGGCACCCAGGTACAGGTAGGCACCTGCCAGGTCCCGGGGGAGAATGGCACTGTGCCAGAGACGGAGGTGTGTTCTCATTATCAATTGCATACCTGCATAATGTATATCACCTGCTGCAATACATGTATCACCTCTGATTTCACCATACATTGACTGTATATTATAAACCGGGTAGTTTGGGTCCTGGATGCTGATTGGCTGAAAGCTGTGGTATATCACTGGTATGACAAAACATTAATTTTTACTGTTCTAATTATGTTGGTAACCAGTTTATAATAGCAATAAGGCACCTTGGGGGTTTGTAGTACAGTATATGTCTAATATACCACGGCTAATGGCTGTATCCAGGCACTCCGCGTTGCGTCGAGCTTAAGAACAGCCCTTAGCTGTGGTATATTGGCCATATACCACACCTCCTCTGGTCTTATTGCTTAATTATATAATGTCCTTGGTAGGGGTGTGGTGGCCATGAAATTTTGTCAGCCGGTGATTGGTCAAGCAAATAACTGCTGGTCTCACAGTAATTGACCGTTAATTAACATAAACACATTTAGCTACTCTTGGTTTCCATGCATAGCCTACAAGCCACTGATGCAGACCTTTGCAACATCTACATTTTAACAAATCTAATAAATCCATTTAATATAGCCTACACCATCACAATAAATCAATTATTTATTTTAGACAGGTCTAAAAAAACATGATATAAAGAAAATGTAGTCTATTTCAGAAGAACAGAATAGCATACTCTGAGTTGTCTTTATGTTAGGCCCTGATCAACGTGATCAAGACAAATTAGATGATTGTGGACTACAGGAAAAAGAAGAGGACCGAGCACGCCCCCATTCTCATCGACGGGGCTGTAGTGGAGCAGGTTGAGAGCTTCAAGTTCCTTGGTGTCCACATCACCAACAAACTAACATGGTCCAAGCACACCAAGAGAGTCGTGAAGAGGACACGACAAAACCTATTTCCCCTAAGGAGACTGAAAAGATTTGGCATGGTCCTCAGATCCTCAAAAGGTTCTACAGCTGCACCATCGAGAGCATCCTGACTGGTTGCATCACTGCCAGGTATGGCAACTGCTCGGCCTCCGACCGCAAGGCACTACAGAGGGTAGTGCGTATGGCCCAGTACATCACTGGGGCCAACCTTCCTGCCATCCAGGACCTCTATACCAGGCAGTGTCAGAGGAAGGCACTAAAAATGGTCAAAGACTCCAGCCACCCTAGTCATAGACTGTTCACTCTGCTACCGCACGGCAAGCGGTACCGGAGGGCCAAGTCTAGGTCCAAGAGGCTTCTAAACAGCTTCTACCCCCAAGCCATAAGACTCCTGAACATCTAATCAAATGGCTACCCAGACTATTTGCATTGCCCCCTCCACCCCTCTTTTACGCTGCTGCTACTCTCCGTTTATTATCTATGCATAGCCACTTTAAAAACTCTACCTACATGTACATATTACCTCAATTACCTCAACTAACCGGTGCCCCCGCACATTGACTCGGTACCGGTACCCCATGTATATAGCCTTGCTATTGTTATTTTACTGCTGCTCTTTAATTATTTGTTACTTTTATTTCTTCTCTTTTTTTAGGTATTCTTTCTTAAAACTGCATTGTTGGTTAAGGGCTTGTAATTAAGCATTTCACGGTAAGGTCTACACTTACATTTACATTACATTTTAGTCATTTAGCAGACGCTCTTATCCAGAGCGACTTACAGGAGCAATTAGGGTTAAGTGCCCCACCCAAAAAAATCTATACAATTAAATAAATGGAAATATCACATTTACATTGCATTCAGACCCTTTACTCAGTACTTTGTTGAAGACCCTTTGGCAGTGATTACAGCCTCGAGTCTTCTTGGGTATGACGCTACAAGCTTGGCACACCTGTATTTGGGGAGTTTCTCCCATTCTTCTCTTCAGATCCTCTCAAGCTCTGTTAGCTTGGATGGGGAGCGTCGCTGCACAGCTATTTTCAGGTCTCTCCAGAGATGTTCAATTGTTTCTCATGGTCCGAGAGTCCTTTAGGTGCCATTTGGCAAACTCCAAGTGGGCTGTCATGTGCCTTTTACTGAGGAGTGGCTTCCATCTGGCCACTCTACCATAAAGGCCTGATTGGTGGAGTGCTGCGGAGATGGTTGTCCTTCTGGGAGGTTCTCCCATCTCCACAGAGGAACTCTGGAGCTCTGTCAGAGTGACCATCGGGTTCTAGGTCACCTCCCAGACCAAGGCTCTTCTCCCACGATTGCTCAGTTTGGCCGGGCGGCCAGCTCTAGGAAGAGTCTTGGTGGTTCCAAACTTCTTCCATTTAAAAATGATGGAGGCGACTGTGTTCTTGGGGACCTTCAATGCTGCAGACATTTTGACAGGTGTGTGCCTTTCCAAATCATGTCCAATCAATTGAACTTACCACAGGTGGACTCCAGTCAAGTTGTAGAAACATCTCAAGGATGATCAATGCAAACAGGATGCACCTGAGCTCAATTTCGAGTCTTATAGCAAAGGGTCTGAATACTTATGTAAATAAGGTATATTAAAAAAAAATCAAAATTTTCTAAAAACCTCTTTTCACTTTGTCATTAGGGGTTATTGTGTGTAGATTTATGAGGTAAACAAATGATTTAATCAATTTTAGAATAAGGCTGTAAAGTAACAAAATGTGGAAAAAGTCAAGGGGTCTGAATACTTTCCGAATGCACTGTATATAGACAAGTGTGTGCCTTTCCAAATCATGTCCAATCAATTGAATTTACCATAGGTGGACTCCAGTCAAGTTGTAGAAACATCTCAAGGATGATCAATGGAAACAGGATGCACCTGAGCTCAATTATGTATTTGTGTTTCTGTTCTAAAGGTAACTGTAAAGAGGATATTATATTGTACCTGCCCAAACACAGCCCTCCCTGTCCCCCTGGGCACAAACACACACACATACACACACTTAACTCTTTTCGAATCCTCTGCCGCTGAGTGTGTGTTGCTGCCAATGCATAAAGAGAGACCTGGTGTACCAAGCCAAGTATAGTTTCAGTGAGTGAGAGTGTGTGTGTGCGTCTATATTGATGTGCCGCTCTGCGTGCCAATGGAGTGGCTTCACCCCTCATCTCATGAATCATACAGTGTCACTAGGCTGACAAGGAGAGTGTGAGAAGGTCTTCTGCTAAGCAGGAGAGTGTGAGAAGGTCTTCTGCTAAGCAGGAGAGTGTGAGAAGGTCTTCTGCTAAGCAGGAGAGTGTGAGAAGGTCTTCTGCTAAGCAGGAGAGTGAGTGAAGGTCTTCTGCTAAGCAGGAGAGTGTGAGAAGGTCTTCTGCTAAGCAGGAGAGTGTGAGAAGGTCTTCTGCTAAGCAGGAGAGTGTGAGAAGGTCTTCTGCTAAGCAGGAGAGTGTGAGAAGGTCTTCTGCTAAGCAGGAGAGTGAGTGAAGGTCTTCTGCTAAGCAGGAGAGTGTGAGAAGGTCTTCTGCTAAGCAGGAGAGTGTGAGAAGGTCTTCTGCTAAGCAGGAGAGTGAGTGCGTGTGACAGTGAGAGGCTGCATCCCAAATGGCGCACTATTCCCTATGTAGTACACTGCACTACTTTTGGCCAGAGCCAGAGTAGTGTGTTAAATAGGGTGCCATTAGGGACATAACCAGAGTGTGAGAGTATCTGCTTAGGAGGCCAGTACTGTATACCAATGAGAGCCATTGATCTGCTGGCCTGGCCTGTCAATGGGGAGCTGGCCACAACATCTACTACAACATCCACTAGACTTCTATGGTCATTCAGCAGACACTTCACCTCCACAGCTAAGAGGGTTATGTTCATTATGAGAACTGCCTGCCATTCACACTTTCTCTCATTCACTTACATTCATTAATTTGGCACAGACCTTCCTTGATGTTGAAACATGGACGAATGACAGGCATGTAACTCTGACCTTGTGTTATTTTTCCAGGCAACTGTTTCTTATCGAATATCGATCTTTTCTCATGGTTATGTGGCAATGCAAGGAAGTAATTATTTTCTGTGTTTGGCAGTAAGTGTGTGCGTGCACGTGTGTGTGTGTATATATAACGGTGTACTTGCTACTACTTTCCCTCTCGCTGCTCTCTGATAAAGAGAATAGATAGAGAGCCATGGTGCTTAGCTCTCTATTCCAGCTCTTATAGTAAATCAAACGAATAGAGAGTTCTAGTGGTGCCTTCAGAGCGTAGCCAGCCAGCTCCCAGTGCAGCTCTTAAATCAGGCCTGGCCAGCCAGAGTTATGACTCTCTACAGGTTGACCCAGTGTGTATGCAGAGCAGGGCATTGTGTGGTACTGAGCTCTACGTGGTACCAAGAGAAGTTGGCGCAACCTCAAGAAACCTGCTGAGCTCTCTATCTCTACTTAAAAGTTCAAAGCTTTCGTGCTCTATACTTCCTACCTCTCTCTATCATTTTCTCTCTCTCTCTCACTCTCTCTCTCTCTCTCTCTCTCTCTCTCTCTCTCTCTCTCTCTCTCTCTCTCTCTCTCTCTCTCTCTCTCTCTCTCTCTCTCTCTGTCTATCACTCTCTTTACTCTCACTCGTTTATAAATTTTTATTAGGATCCTCATTAGCCAACGCCAATGGCGACAGCTAGTCTTACTGTGGTCCAACACATAAAGAAAAAGTCATTACAGACAGAAGACTTTACAATTTACATTCATTCTCTGTCTCTGTTCCCTTTCTCTCTCCCTCTCTCTCTATCTCTCCCTCTATGAGCCAGAGAATATCTAGTAGTTTCAATTGAGGTTACACTGCAAAAAACAGTAACCTAAAATTACTTAAGTCCTCAGATCAGGCCTGTGTGGATTACATTTTATTAAGCTTTTGTATTTGAAAAAGCTGCTCTTCATGAATTTGTAGACAGTCAGACACAGTTGGTGGTGTGTTGTCTGAGAGCTATCCCACGATGGCCTGCTCCTGCTGCTGGACCACACCTGCCTGCCTTTCAACAGCCCATCCTCCCCATTGTCACGCTTCCACAGGAAAGGGATCAAATACCCTCACTGCTAGACACATACCGTCCCTGTTAAACCCTGTTTGTGTGTGTGTGTGTGTGTGTGTGTGTGTGTGTGTGTGTGTGTGTGTGTGTGTGTGTGTGTGTGTGTGTGTGTGTGTGTGTGTGTGTGTGTGTGTGAGAGAGAGAGAGAGAGAGAGAGAGAGAGAGAGAGAGAGAGAGAGAGAGAGAGAGAGAGAGAGAGAGAGAGAGAGAGAGAGAGAGAGAGAGAGAGAGAGAGAGAGAGAGAGAGAGAGAGAGAGAGAGAGAGAGAGAGAGAGAGAGAGAGAGAGAGAGAGAGAGAGAGAGAGAGAGAGAGAGAGAGAGAGAGAGAGAGAGAGAGAGAGAGAGAGAAGGAGAGAAACAGGGATAGATAAAGAGAGCGCGACTGCTGAAGAAATACGTAGGGAGAGAGTGTAACGAGGTCAGAAGCGCACTGTTGTTTAGATAGGTCTTTATGTGGAAAATGTGAAAGTGTTTTGAAGGTGGAGAGGCGTGGAGAGCGGTAGAAAGGGGCTGGGCTAAAGGAGTGGTAGTGATAGTGCTGATAAAGGTTATTGTGTCCTGGCAACTGTGCCACCCTGGGACTGCTCTGACCCAAAATGGAGCTCGCTCTCTGTTTCTCTGTCTCGCTCACACTTTCTCTTGTTTTTCTCTTTCCACTTCTTTCTATTTTTAACTATAGTCTCCCTCTCTATTTCTGTATTTCTTTCCTCCAGCAGTCTGTCTGCCCTACCATACAGTGTCCTATTACTTTAATCGTATTTGTCAGTGATAAACTTTGTGCAATAAACATAATGTGCCAACATTCTCTCCCTCTCTTCAAGCCTCTCAAAACCCTTCCTATCTTCTGTAAACTCTGTCATCTGCATTGTGATCTGTAGTTAGTTATTGTAGGGGCAGGTTCTTTACTGTTAATCTGAGTTGTGATCTGTACTGCAGTTATTGTACGGGTAGACTAATTTACCTCTTTACTGTTCTCCAGGGAGAGAGAGATAGGTAATCAACTAATCTGTGGTCTCAGGCCAGGCCAGGCTGTGGAGTAAATACACTGAGAAAATACTGGTCTTTCCACACAAGCCCACTGCTTGGCTATTGTAAGAGGAAATATTTCAGCAAATAATTGTTCAGCCTGTGCTTTGACACTGCGATTAAATCCAAGGAGTTTAATCAGATTTTCTAAACTGATCTTAATTTCTCTCAGATCAACATTCATAGGCCAGAGCCCTTGATCAGGATAATTGCTCTAATCAGTGTCCGTTATGACCTAATTAACCTAATAGCTTTTACTGTTTATGGTGTGAATAACTGTTTTATATCATGTTCATAGAGATGGAAATGCAACTTTAAGTTTCATGCCATCATTAGAATGCAAAGTGTTTCCAAACAGTAAAGTCCAAAGAAGGGCAACTTCTTCATTCCTCCATTATTGATGTATGTTAATTTTTACTTCCTGTAATCATGTGACCTATGACCTCTGTGTTCCAGCCCAACATTGGTCGTCTGGGGATCCCCCATGGACCCTCGGCTGAGAAGGTGGCTGTGGTTGCTGTGGACGACTGTGACATCGCCATGGCAGTTCGCTTTGGCAACCAGATCGGCAATTACTCCTGTGCTGCCCAGGGCACCCAGACCGGACAGAAAAAGTGAGTGTGTCTCTCTGTTTCTCTCTCTCTGTTTTTCGTTCACTCTCTTCTCTCTTTCTCTGTCTCCCTCTCCCCCTCTGTCTTCAAGTTCTTTCCACTACCTTTAGTGAGACTAATACGTGTTAGACTAATAGGAGTCAGTGTTGTAACTGCAGGACTGATGTTCAATCACCTTCATTACACCAGATTACCTTGCCTTTCTCTCTCTTAATCTCTCAGGATTGACATGCTCTCAATTGTCAGACAAATCTCTCAGACATAGCCTCTTACACAGCCTAACATGGCTTAACCTTTACAATCCTATCTCCCAGACGTTTACTACTGCAACTAATTGTTTCTGTATCTGAAACCAAGAGCCTTTTCAAATTAGGGACGTTAGGCAAGGCAGCAAGCTAGAACACATTTAGGAAAAGAAGAAAAACCCATCAAAGGAACGGGGTAATGAGGCTGCATTCTTTTAGAACCAGTCGCTCCACTATGATAGGCTCAGAGCTGTTCTACAGTAAATTATGTGGCTCCGTTTGACTCTGAGGTCGACACTCGGGCTTTTAGGTTAGGTCTTTTACGAAAAGGAGTGAAAGTTACGACGCACACACGTCTATCTGTTTACCTGTCTGTCGGTCAGACCTCACCCTAGCTGCTTTTCCTGAAGTGAGAGGCAACAATCGTTATAAAGGACCGGCCCAAAATAGCGTACATTGTGTGACACCCGTTCGACACATACTTTGTGGGACACCACACAAGTTCAAGTTCATGTGCCATTTTTAGACCATATGACGTTGGACTTATTCAAATTGATCATATGTTTTACATTATGCGTTGGTATTGCGTCACAATAAGTCACATTAAACCCTGGCCGTTTGATGTTTAGAAGTATAGAGGCTTGTGTGTAAGCTAAGCGGCTTCTTTAGCCTGCTGTTTGCTGCCTGCTAAGTCTTCTGGGCTGCTGTAGTGTTAGAGGATGAGGAATGAATCAAGCTATCTAGCTGTGTAACAGTGGCTTTGTCCTTTCAGTCAACAAGAGATGTGACAAATAACCTTTTGAAGGGAAACCATGCTACTCACACCACCAGTAGCCTGGAGTACCCTGTAGTCCCCTTTAGAACCCTTAAGAACCTTGGAGGAACACTTTGGAGTCTGTCACAGGCACTGTGCAGTGAAACGTTGGTCCTGTCATTGCATTCATTTTTTAGAAAGGGAGTTCAATAAAGTTTGTGGCTTTCATTTTCACTTCAGTCCATTACCCATCAGTTGGCACTTTGTTCACTTTTGTTGGTGCATCTTTAGCTCCTAATCCTATGGGGACTGGGGTGCCATTTTGGATCCAGAACCATTAGAGGAACTCTCTGAGCTTCAAGTGCCATTTTGGCTCCATTCTGACCCAGTTTCCTTTACTCTCCCCTGCAGATCATTGGACCTGACAGGACCGCTGCTGCTAGGTGGTGTTCCCAACCTGCCCGAGGACTTCCCTGTGAGGAACAGAGACTTTGTGGGCTGCATGAGGAACCTGAGCATCGACAGCAAACCCACGGACATGGCCAGCTTCATCGCTAACAACGGAACCACTGCAGGTAACAACCTTTGTTTGTTCGGTCGTTGTTCGTAGTTTGTTTGTCCGTCCGTCTGTCCATCTATCCATCCAGACCATTCATTAATTCATTCATTCATCCATCTATTAATTAATTCATAGATGCATATATTATTTTAATTTTTACTCAGGTTAGCTGTGTTGTTTGTTTACTGCTACTGATTGACATCTATTATGACCCATGTAGGTTGTCCTGCCAAGAGGAACTTCTGTACTAAGGATTTGTGTCAGAACGGAGGAGTGTGTGTCAACAAGTGGAACACCTACAGCTGTGACTGTCCTCTGGGCTACGGGGGAAAGACCTGCGAACAAGGTGAGGGTGTGTGTGTAGCCAATGTGAAATGGCTAGCTAGTTAGCGGTGCACGCTAGTAGTATTCAATCTGTGACGTCAATTGCTCTGAGACTAGTTGATTCGGCCACGGCTTTTATGGAGCGATAGGTAACAATGCTTTGTGGGTGACTGTTGTCAATGTGTTCAAAGGGTCCCTGGTTCGAGCCCAGGTTGGGGCAAGGAGAGGGATGGAAGCAATACTGTTACATGCGTATGTGTGTGTTTCAAAATGGCATAAGGACTGCAGCTGTGCATGTTACAGCGAGGGTCCCTCATATTGAATATCTGGGTCAACATCTGTATGCGTCAGTGTGAGCAGGACTCTGTTGTTTGTGTTACAGTTGATTACATAAGGAAGTGAGGAAGGACACTGGAGTTAATGTGGCTTAGCTTCCTGTGAAGGAAGTGTCTTTTCAGATAGCGATCAAGCAGGGTGTGCGTGTGCGTGTGTGTGTGTGAAGGAAGTGTATCTGCGGATAGAGGTCCAACAGGAACCTGAGGTGACTGGTCATTACTGACTCATACACGTGCTATGTAGCAGTTAGATGTTACTATGATAGTGAAACTTAGAACATAGCCCAAAGAGCTATTTCACTAATGAGACAAAGACCAATTCTGACTCACATATCATTGTCAGGATCAAGAGACGGGAACACACGCAGACCCTGTGGTTGCCCCATTGTTGTTGAGCCAGAGTGTTTACATGGAGCAGACCACAGAGCTCCTGTAGTGTATATACAGTATCAGTCATAGCAGTCCTATATACTCCCGTGCTGATGGACAGGTGTGGGTGTGTGATAGACAGATATATGATGTGTGAGTCAGTGTGTGGTTACACTGTTACAGCTTGCCCTGTTTTGATCCTGACTGTTCTGTCGCTCATATCCCTCACTAGGGATGGATGGATGGATGGATGGGATGTGGTGTGGATGGATGGGTGGGATGTGGTGTGGATGGATGGGTGTGGTGTGGTGTGTGTGTGTGTGTCTAACATACCTAATGATAGGGCTGTATGCTTGTATGAGGTTTACTGGTTTTGTGGTCAGGTCTTGTGTAAGGCCAGGAGCGGGGTACTGAAATGGTGTGTGTGTGTTCCGCTGAAAGGGTTAAACTAAGTGACTCACTCTGTGCCTGTCCTGTCTTGCACACAGAGCGATCTAACGCCAAGTCATCAAGGGAAGCTGTAGTGTGCGACTGTGTGTGTGCCTGTGTGTGTGTCAGCATTATGTCATAAAGCAATTTCTTTGTTTGGGAAAGTATCTAAGGCCAGGGCAATAAAACCAGAACACTTGCCAAATATATTGTTATTTTTACCTGAGTGAAATGAATGCTACACTATGACTATGAGTAATAGTCCTACTGAGTTATAAAACAGTAAGAGGATGGCTTTGATTTACCCTCTTCGGTCTGCTTCCAAACAATTATAAAACACACACACATTGATATTTGATCAAATATCTCCACCTAGTCTGGGCTGGTTGGCTGGATGAGCTAGCTGTGTAGTGGTGCCAGGCAGCAGATAGAGTATATGTAGTTGGACGTAGGAACAGAAGTAACACGGAGGGTTTGGCTGCGCCACTGCTTGTTGACAAGCTGTGTAGAAAGTAGAAACCATAGACGTTATATCATGGGTACAGACAGCACGGGAACCATAGATATCATATTACTTTTAGAGCGGCAAGGGACACCATAGACATATCAGTGGTACTGTAGAGGCGCAGGAGAGAAATATGACGAGACAGTCGATTTGTAATTCAGGATTTCCCAGATAGTTGCACCTCAACAGCTGACCTGTGAGTGTGTTTAGGTTAGTGTGAAGGTTTCGTGTGAGCTGGTGGTTGTCCTCCGCTCTCCACTGTCTTATGAACTGTATCTCGAAGGAATCCAACTCCAAACTATTGTTCTTTATGCATCATTTACATCTTTTGACTCTTTCCAGGCACTGCAAATGAGCAATGTATCATGTGAAAAAAAAGTTAGACAGACCAAGAGGGCGGCGGTTCAGGAGCTAGTCCCCAGCATCTTCTGAGTGTGTGTTTTGTCAGGTGTGTCCGTGTGTGTCCTCTGTGCATCAGTAGAAATATGTGCCCTGCGGAGAAGAGGGGGATTGAGAGAGCTTAGCGCTTCGGTTGTCTCTTAAGGAAAGACCTAGTGCTATGCTGACAGACATACAACTGTTATACTGACTGACTGACTGAATGGCTGACTGACTACAACATGTCTGTTTGGCTGCAGGGCTAGTAGGTGCTCTGGAGTGTGATGTGTATGTGTGCATGTTTGTCAAAGAAGGATTAGTGTCCTGGATAAAACAAGATATTTGACAGTAATGATGTCTGGAAGAATACAAAAATACAACAACCAATCTGTAAGTCTGACATACTAAGCATTAATGATGGGGTGAAAAAATGAATACAATTACACTACCGTTCAAAAGTTTGGGGTCACTTAGAAAAGTCCTTGTTTTCGAAAGAAAAGCAATTTTTATCATTTAATGTTTATCATTTTAAAAGGCTAATTGATCATTAGAAAACCCTTTTGCAATTATGTTAGCACAACTGAAAACTGTTGTGCTGATTATAGAAGCAATAAAACTGGCCTTCTTGAGACTAGTTGAGTATCTGGAGCATCAGCAATTGTGGGTTCGATTACAGGCTCAAAATGGCCAGAAACAAATAACTTTCTTCTGAAACTCGTCAGTCTAATCTTGTTCTGAGAAATTAAGGCTATTCCATGCGAGAAATAGCCAAGAAACGGAAGATCTCGTACAACGCTGTGTACTTCTCCGTTCACAGAACAGCGCAAACTGGCTCTAACCAGAATATAAAGAGAAGTGGGAGGCCCCGGTGCATAACTGAGCAAGAGGACAAATAGAAACAGATGCCTCACAGGTCCTCAACTGGCAGCTTCATTAAATAGTACCCGCAAAACACCAGTCTCAGCATCAACAGTGAAGAGGCGACTCCGGGATGCTGACCTTCTAGGCAGAGTTGCAAAGAAAAGTCATATCTCAGACTGGCCAATAAAAAAGAAAAGATTAAGATTGGCAAAAGAACACAGACACTGGACAGAGGAAGATTGGGAAAAAGTGTTATGGACAGACGAATCGAAGTTTGAGGTGTTCGGATCACAAAGAAGAACATTTGTGAGACACAGACCAAATGAAAAGATGCTGGAGGAGTGCTTGATGCCATCTGTCAAGCATGGTGGAGGCAATGTGATGGTCTGGGGGTGCTTTGGTGGTGGTAAAGTGGGATATTTGTACAGGGTAAAATGGATCTTAAAGAAAGAAGGCTATCACTCCATTTTGCAACGCCATGCCATACCCTGTGGACGGCGCTTGATTGGAGCCAATTTTCTCCTACAACAGGACAATGACCCAAGGCACAGCTCCAAACAATGCAATAACTATTTAGGGAAGAAGAAGTCAGCTGGTATTCTGTCTATAATGGAGTGGCCAACACAGTCACCGGATCTCAACCCTATTGAGCTGTTATGGGAGCAGCTTGACCGTATGGTACGTAAGAAGTGCCCATCAAGCCAATCCAACTTGTGGAAGGTGCTTTAGGAAGCATGGGGTGAAATCTTACCTCAACAAATTGACAACTAGAATGCCAAAGGTCTGCAAGGCTGTAATTGCTGCAAATGGAGGATTCTTTGACGAAAGCAAAGTTTGAAGGACACAATTATTATTTCAATTAAAAATCATTATTTCTAACCTTGTCAATGACTACATTTCCTATGCATTTTGCTATATTTCCTATTCAAACTAATTTCATGTATGTTTTCATGGAAAACAAGGACATTTCTAAGTGACCCCAAACTTTTGAACGGTAGTGTACATATTGCGATATTGTTTTTGGATGATATTGTATCCATACTTTGAATCCAAGTATCGATTTGTAAAAATGTTGTTTGCTAGGTAGCGTTAACTAGCGCTAGTCGGCTGTACCTGCGGCAAAACTCCGGTATCTTTCATCCTATAGCTTGTTCTCCATCTTCTTTTTAAATAGTGAGCCAACATGCTTTCAGCACTTTTATTTCCACGTCTAATCAAAACAAATGTTCTCATGTTCTTTCGTGTCTCTCTATAGCAGATACAGTTGTATGAAAAAGTTTGGGCACCCCTCTGAGGCTGCATAATAATTTACTCTGTCGTCACAGAAAATGATCACAGTGGCATGCCACTCATTTTCTAATAAAAGCTGAGTACTGGGGTATTGTCCAGACAAAGATTTTTAGTGTAGCAATATTAAGTTGTATGAAATTAAATCAGATGTGAAAAATAGGCTATGCAAAAATGTGGGCACCCTTGTCATTCTGTTGATTTGAATACCTGTAACTACTTAGCACTGATTAATTGGAACACACAATTGGTTTGGTGAGGTCATTAAGCCTTGAACTTCATAGACAAGTGCATCCAATCATGAGAAAAGGTATTTAAGGTGGCCAATTGCAAATTGTTGTTCTCTTTGACTCTCCTCTGAAGAGTGGCAACATGGGGGCCTCAAAACAACTCTCAAATGACCTGAAAACAAAGATTGTTCAACATTATGGTTTAGGGGAAGGCTACAAAAAGCTATCGCAGAGATGTAAGCTGTCAGTGTCCACTGTGAGGAACATAGTGAGGAAATGGAAGACCACAGGCACAGTTCTTGTTAAGGCCAGAAGTGGCAGGCCAAGTAAAATATCGGAGAGGCAAAGGCAAAGGATGGTGAGAACGGTCAAAAACAGCCCACAGACCACCTCCAAAGACCTACAACATAATCTTGCTGCAGATGGTGTATCGTTCAACAATTCAGCGCACTTTGCACAAGGAGAAGCTGTATGGGAGAGTGATGCGGAAGAAACCTTTTCTGCACACACGCCACAAACAGAGTCGCTTGAGGTATGCAAACACACATTTGGACAAGCCAGCCTCATTTTGGAATAAGGTGCTGTGGACTGATGAAACAAAGATTTAGTTATTTGGTCATAACAAGGGGCGTTATGCATGGCGGCAAAATAACACAGCGTTCCAAGAAAAACACTTGCTACCCACAGTAAAATTTGGTGGAGGTTCCATCATGCTGTGGGGCTATGTGGCCAGTGCCGGTACTGGGATCTTGTTAAAGTTGAGGGTTGCTTGGATTCCACTCAATATCAGCAGATTCTTGGGAATAATGTTGAAGAATCAGTCACAAAGTTGAAGTTACGTCGGGGCTGGATATTTCAACAAGACAACGACCCAAAACACTGCTCAAAATCTACCCGGGCATTTATGCAGAGGAACAAGTACAATGTTCTGGAATGGCCATCCCAGTCCCCAGACCTGAATATCATTGAGAATCTGTGGGATGATTTGAAGCGGGCTGTCCATGCTCGGCAATCATCAAACCTAACTGAACTGGAGATGTTTTGTAAGGAGGAATGGTCCAAAATACCTTCATCCAGAATCCAGACACTCATTAGAGGCTATAGGAAGCGTCTAGAGGCTGTTCTTTTAGCAAAAGGAGGCTCTACTAAATATTGATGTAATTTTTCTGTTGGGTTGCCCAAATTTATGCACCTGTCTGATTTCGTTTTGATGCATATTGCACATTTTCTGTTAATCCAATAAACCTTATTTCACTACTGAAATATTACTGTGTCCATCAGTTATATGATAGATCAAATAGAAATTGCTGATCCAAACACCCAATTATTTATAAATGGAAATCATGGAAATTGTCAGGGGTGCCCAAACTTTTTCATACGACTGTATATAGTGAGCAATATATTTGGAACATCAAATCGCAAAAAAGTTGCAGTATCGAATCACAATACATATAGAATTGTGAGAATCGTGAGAATCACAATACATATCGTATCGGCACCTAAGTATCATGATAATATCGTATCATGAGGTTCCCTGGCAATTCCCAGCCCTACTAAGCATGTGATGTGTATAACACGTGATGTGCCTCAATAGCAGTGATTATTGAACATATTATGTGTTTCTGATCTGTAGTATTCTCCTCCTCCAGTGATGCCGTCACCGCAGCACTTTGACGGCCAGGCCCTGGTGTCATGGAGTGACCTCGACGTCACCATCGCTGTGCCCTGGTACATGGGCCTGATGTTCCGGACGAGGCAGAGCACTGGCACGCTGATGCAGGCTAACGCTGGAGACTTCTCTACTGTCAACCTACTGGTGAGTTATTGTACACACACAGTAACAACAACAGAGCAAGAAGGTAAGTTGTGCTAAATGGTTGATCGAATGGTCTCTCTCTCTCTCTCTCTCTCTCTCTCTCTCTCTCTCTCTCTCTGTCTCTGTCTCTCTCTCTCTCTCTCGCACGCTCTCCCCCCCCCCCTCAGATAAGTGATCAGTACGTGAGGTTTGAGGTGTTTCTGGGATCTGAGCGGGTAGCGGTGCTGAGCTTCCCTCAAGTCAGGGTAAACGATGGGGAGTGGCACCATGTCCTCGTGGAGCTGAAGAGCGTCAAAGACGGCAAGGACATCAAATACATGGCCCTGGTGTCACTGGACTACGGACTGTACAAGGTACTGAGACATACACATACACACAAAGACACAGATACAAACACACACATACGTACACACAGCAAATCTTATACACTGTGTGTGTGTGTGTGTGTGTCTCCAGAGGTCAGTGGAGATAGGTAATGAGCTGCCAGGTCTGAGGCTGAGGGCTCTGTATCTGGGAGGATTACCAGGAGAGGGGAACCACGTCCACGATGGCTTCACCGGATGTATACAGGTACGTTTTAACAGTAGCCATGTCTGGATTACATTATTCTTCACAACATAAAGTACTGTAGCCTACTGTATGTATATACTTACCTATCTTAACTAATACCTAGGGGCTGTGTGATGAGCGTGTGATAAGAGTGTGTGTGTACCTGAGACTCTGGGACCTAATGGAGAGCGTGTGTTCTTTCCCACAGGGTGTGCGTATGGGTGAGACATCCACCAACGTGGTCAATGTGAACATGCTGCAGGGCTTTAAGATTCGTGTAGAGGAGGGCTGTGACCTGGCTGACCCCTGTGACTCTAACATCTGCCCTGAGAACAGCCACTGCAGCGATGATTGGAGCACACACACCTGCGTCTGCGACCCAGGTAACACACGCTCATACACACGTACGGGCGCACACACACACACCTGTGTCTGCGACCCAGGTTACACACATGCTGTACGCACACACAAATACAGTACATACACACACCTGTGTCTGCATCTCGTCTCACACCATTCACTTGCTCTGAATGTTGTTCACCATAGCAATGTTGTTTTGTGGTCTTCAGCTTTCAGTTTTCATTCCATTATATGACTGTGTATAATTCTGCCATGTTGTTGAAGACCTGTTGACCTTCTCTCTGTAACCTGTGCCCTTTCCCAGGGTACTTTGGGAGGGAGTGTGTTGACGCGTGTCACCTCAACCCCTGCGAGCACGTGTCCACCTGCGTCCGCAAGCCTAGCTCCTCCCATGGCTACACCTGCGAATGTGGACAGAACTACTACGGACAGTACTGCGAAAACAAGTAAGACCTGGACCCTTTGTGGAAGTGCCTGTGTAAGTGTGTGCATGTGTGGTTATGTGTGTGTCCTGATTTGGCTTCATGTTTTCATGTTAGCCTAATCAACCTCTACTCCCTTACCTTCCTCTCTGTCTTTCACAAATATGCACCTCACCATTCATCTGACTGGGAACAGGATCTACTTTTACCGTCCTTAACTCAAAACAGTCCTTCTCCAGCACCTGGTGTAAGCCTGCTGGGAATGAACCCCAGATGTGGCTGTTCCCAGGCCTGTGATCTAAGCTCTCTGGGGGATTTTTTATCTTCCAAAACTGATCCCAGATCTGCCTTTGATTAGAGCAGGAATCTGGCGTGAGTGTCAGAGGCAGGAGCCAGAGGGTTAGATGAAACCACTGTGTGTTGTTCTAGACATTAACTGGTTCTTGTAACAAGTGTGTGGTGTGTATGGTTTAAATGCGAACGGGGTCTGTAGCGGGTGTGTGTGTGTGAGCGCGTGTGTGTGTGTTTGGCGATATATAACGGTAAGCCGAGCCTCAGGCCAGCTTTAGCTATATTAGGTTCTGGCCATAAATGGCTTCTGTAGTACTGCAGTAGCCAGCAAAATACTCCTGACTATTCCTCTGGGTGGTAGATTGTATGTAAATTCTTTACCCACTGACCTTTAACCCAAATGTCACACATCATTTCCTGTCTAAGGCAGGATGTGGGACTCCCTCATGCTTCAGTGCTCCTCCATAGGTGTTTGGTCTCCACCTGCACTGCTACTGACTATCCTGCCCCTATTATAACCCCCTATCTTACCCCTCCATCAACTCAGAGAAATTAATGTGTTGGAGAGCGAGTGTTTGACTCACTCACTGTGTTGTGTCTCTCTACCAAGGGATAGAAAGTTTATACTAGATTTGTGATGCAGTTGAGTGCATTTTTGTTGTTAAGTGATATTGTTATAGCATTCCATTTCCATTCATGTGCTAAACTCAACTAAATGTGTTGTTATTGTGTGATGTGTCAGGATTGAGAAGCCGTGTGCTCGGGGCTGGTGGGGGAACCCCATGTGTGGCCCCTGCAACTGTGACATCGGCAAAGGGTTCAATCCTGACTGTAACAAGACCAGCGGAGAGTGTCGCTGCAAGGTAAGAAGATCATCACTGGTACTCTTCTCACAGGCTAATGCAGGGTTTCTCAAATGTGTTTTGGACTCTCCTTAAGCCTTTTGAATTTTCTGTGACCCTAAGATGAATCTAACTATGTTTCCTCTTGAAGCCCCCCAATTGTAAACTATGACAAACCTAGTAGGAATTGGACACAACTCACCAATAGGTCCCAAATCAACCAACCATTCTTAAAACACTAGGCTGGTAGATAATACTGTATGTTGTAGGCTTAGTTAGCTGAAGGTGCTAATCGCTAACTTTCCCCCATCTCTCTCCCCAGGATAACTACTACCGGCCCAAGGATGAGGACACCTGTTACCCCTGTGAGTGCTTCCCTCTAGGGGCCCACTCCCGTACTTGTGACCCCCACACCGGACAGTGCCCCTGTAAAGCCGGGGTCATCGGACAACAGTGTAATCGCTGTGACAACCCCTTCGCTGAGGTCACCGCCACCGGTTGCGAAGGTATGTATACACATGGAAGGAAATGGTGCACATGCAAATGTTTGATACTCTTAAATTCCTTCTTTGATGTAATCATTGATCTCACTCAATTTGGATTCATGAAAGCAAGGATTCCTCTTATCCAGACATGTCAGATCAGTTATAACGCCAATGACAGGAGGAAGGAAGGATTCATCTTCAGAGTATTTGAACAGAGCCTCTGCCTGTCTATAGTCTGGTTCAAGGCCTTCCCTCTTTTAGATACCATATCTGTCACCTAAGTGCTCCAACTGAACCTTGTGGCTACTGTATAAAAGGTCTTCAAAGAGTTACAATCATGGTCATTTCTTAGGATATAAGCACTTGGGTATGTATACAATACAGCACATGATCAGACTGCATTACTTAAAAAGCCATAACAACACACATACAAGTCTTAACCTGGTTTTGTTTAGGATTAGGCTACTAAATTAGAAATCATGTGAATTTTTTATTAACGTTGTGGAACCACTCTGTAGGATTATTGATATAATTGCTGGCCTGTTTGGCTGTTTTGAAAGACTCGTAAGAGTTGTTAGCGGTAGTGTTTCTTGGGCGTGTTAGATATGTGTAAAACAGCCCAAGGCAGCCCTTGATGCTCAAGGCAGAAGTTGTTCCTAGCCACAGATCTAGGATCAGATTACACATAACTCACTACCAACCAGAACCATTAGGGGGATCACAAAACATCTGACCCTGTGTCAGTGGTTAGGGATTATAAAGACCACTTCTAACTGTGTGCCATCTGTCCCCTCTCATCTCTCAGTGGTGTACGAGGGCTGTCCCAAGGCCTTCGACCAAGGGATCTGGTGGCCCAAGACCAAGTTTGGCCGTCCTGCAGCCATGAACTGTCCCAAAGGATCTATCGGTGAGTTCCTCTGCACGCTACACAGCTCTTATGATAGCAGGAACAGTCACAATAATACTCAGCCCAATTCGTACGGATATCAAATGCTATGGGTGGAGAATGGAGATTATGTACTGTGGAGTCCCTTAGTTTAAGGCCTTCTGCTGTTCCTAACACCTCTTTCTGTGGAGGGAACTCATTAACACAGCACACTAATGAGGCCCTCTCATTGGTCTATCAGGGCCTTTTGAGACTTGTCATTGGCCAATGGTGTTTGTGAAACTCTGTCTCTGGAGGGCAGCAGCCGGAGACAGAGACAAACACTGGGCATTGTGAAGAAGACTTGGCAACTTCTGCTTGGAGCCACATTCATAAAACCGCAGAGCCGTGTGTGTGTGCGCGGTGGGGTGGGCCTCCTGCTCCACATAGAGCCTTAGCAGTAGAGACAATATGGGCAGGGCCAGGACGTAACATCACTGACCTGCTCCCATTAAACCACAGTAACCTCCCTAGTTACCCCCTTAGTTACCCTTGTCACCACGGAAACCCTTTGTTGCCCGCCAGACTCTCTTGGGCCGTTTTTATTGGGTGACTCGGCTTGGCTCACATCAACCAACGGTCCTCTGTCAGTTCTAACCGTAAACTCTTTTCTCTGTTGAACGCTTGTTTGGGATGAATGGTAATGACGTTGGCATTTAGATTGTGCTTTTATCTAATTTATTATCTGAAGGAACTCCCCATTTCCACCCATGTGTAGCAGCCACCTGGTGCTAGGAAGAGACGGTTGAACTATTTCTCACCCCCAATATTCCTCTTCTCCTCCTTTTTGTTTTTGCTTTTCTTACTGTAAGTACCGCTATCGTTCAACTTGTTTCTTTTCTCACTGTAGGAACTGCTATCCGCCACTGCAGTGATGAAAAGGGCTGGCTGCCTCCTGAACTCTTTAACTGTACCACAGGCTCCTTCTCCCAGCTCATGAAGATGGTGGGTGTGCTCGATCTTATCCAGTCCAAGGCTATGGCATCCATAGTTCACTCATACAGAGACCTATTCTAACTACAGATGTGCATATACACAGCTCTTATCTTGCAAATCTCCCACTGAAAGATTATACACAATTCGGAGTCACTTATGCAAATCTAGAGTTCAGGGGTGAAAGTCAAACGGTATGGCGTCCTGGCAAAATAAATAGTGGGGGTACGCCTAAATAGTGGGGGTACGCCATACCGGTAAACCGTGAGCCTATCACAAGTAACACAAAATGCCTAAAAAAACTTTAGGCTATTACACCATTATTTAACATTACTGAATGTCAGCCGCGTGAAAAATGTGCGAATTGCCAAATTTTGTTGTGGTTCAACGAGAACACTTGTATTTTGCCAAAGCGTAGATGAATGTTCAAGACGCGCGAGGACAATGCACAAATTAGTAGCTGAGACCGAGCAGGGCAGATGAGTGGCCGAGTTAATAACAGTGGACATCAATTCAGGCTACAAGTGTAGGCCAAATGACAATCGCAGAATGTCATTACAATACATGCAGGTGTTTTATAACTGATGTCTCTTTCCATTCATCAAATTGTGGGTGCACAGTGCACTGTAGGGGTTTGGATGCTGGAATTATTTTGTGAGTGGACAAACGTGCGCGGGTAGCCTACAGGAGCGCCATTTTTAAGTGATCAGATGAAAACATCATGACTGGTTGTGTTTATGCTACATTAAAAGTCATAGGTGGCATGTCCATAAGGCTAGGGGAAGCTAAGCTTTCCTTAAAGTAAATTGAATTAAATTGCCAATTAAAAAGCCTAATTAGCTTACTTCTGTCTATACATAAATAAATAAAATCATTCAAAATTGGCACTACACCAGAAAGCATGACTTGGCCACAGAGGATCATTAGCTTATGTTCTTTTGTAAAGCGGTGGACTGTTTTAAATCACATGGCCTACAGTCAGAAGGGCCCACAATTGGGCAGCACACGCGGCAAATACCAAATAGATGATAGTTGAGTTGTGACTGTCAGTGAAAAGCAGAGAGACCCAGCCAGGCATATCATAATATTTAAAAATACAATCGTGGAAAAACTGTTTGGAAAGCAAATGGCTATTGCTGTAAAGAGATGACAATGAAAAGACTCAAATCTGTCTTTTAGTTACCAAAATTCTCAACTTATTGAGCGAACAGTAGCCTATCTTATTGGCACTAGCGGAGAACATCGGCCATATCTCCGGTGAGTACACATATTCACTGTCTTTATCATTGCGTCAATGCCACTTTTGTTTGTTTTTGGACAATAATTTCCTCCTCCAGGTTAGATGGATATCATATTGTATTTGTGTCTCCCCTTTTCGTAGGCCGATTATATGGATCTGACAACATTGTTTTTATTGATCTGTTTGTCAATGTCAGCCAAGTAGGCTACCCTGTAATTTTTGTCGTATTAAAAAAGTTTCTGTTAATATCACCAGTCATATAAAGTGTAGTAGAATTGCATGAAATGTGTTTATAAAAGGCCAACAAGAAATGTTATCTGATAGGCCTAAAGCTTATATCCTAGGCCTATTCTAAGCCACTACACGCTACATTGAACAGTCTTTTTTGCGAACAGTGATTGAGTTATATTATTAGCCTAAATTATGACTATTCAGTCTAATCATCACATTAGGAAAAGTAGGTTGTCTCACGTAAGTCTGCAAATGCGAGGATGCATGGAATGCTTTATTACAAAGGTGCATGTTAAAAGGTATTGCATGTTAAAAGTGATATGACAAATCTTTACTTGGCCCAGGCTACTAGGCCCACAGAGATCATATATGAAAGTAATAGGTGCGCGTGCTTGGGTGTCCCATACCGGTAAGAAATGTGATCTACTTTCACCCCTGGTTAGGATTCATCTATTAGTACCAACCTATCACAGACAGTCAATATAGTTGAAACTGTCTCCAGTATCTGTCTGTATCCTTGACCTCCTTCTCTTCCCCTCCGTCCCTCCAGAATGAGGAGATGCATCGTAACGAGTCCAGGATGGACGGCGAGCGCTCCAAAGCTATCGTCCGCCTGCTCCACAACGCCACCAACCACACGGACAGTTACTACGGCAACGATGTGAAGACAGCCTTCCAGCTGCTGACCAGGGTCCTCCAGTACGAGAGTCAGCAGACAGGCTTCGATCTCACGGCCACGAGAGACGCAGAGTTCAACGAGGTCAGAGTTTGTTGTTGTTCAAAAAAACAATGTTTGAATACAACATTGCAAATATGCTGACTGCAAACTGGCTAATTGCAATATTCTTATTTTTCTAAAGTTTTGTTTTGTATGCATAGTATTTCTCTCAGGGACCATGCACTACTTGTCTGTTGTGTCAGACAGCAGGGCATTAGGTGCATTACCAGTGCATTATTCAGGAGTAGCCGACTGGGTGGGTTCAGTTACACTGGGACAACTGGAGGAATACTGCCCTCCACTGGCTTTCTCCCAATTCCACTAACAGGGGGAAGCTGACCTGGCCAATGTGAATGCAGGTTGGAATTTATTTAGATAACTAATGTACTGGAGGCAGCTCTGGAGAGTGGTCACTAGCTGGCACAGCTACAAAGTCCAATAATCAGATTTTAAACATAGCCTTAACCACACTGCTGACCCTAATGCCTAACCCTAACCTTAAATGAATCTTTACGATATAGACAATTTTGACTTTGCAGCTGGCCCATCTAGCGGAAACCGCTCAGTTCTGGCTCCAGGGAAAGACTCGTGACAATAAACATCAACCTGAGTGATCTGAAAAGTCATAGTCAATCGATCAATAACATAATAATACTATTAGCAAAAATGTTTATTTTCAATTCACAATCTGTAGAAACAATGAGAATAGAAAGGTTCAGAACTTTTGTAAGACATCACAGTACAGTTGAAATATATATGGCAAATAGAAATCCTATATGGATGGTGTTAAAAGATAGATGGGAGGTGTTGAATGGAATTGAAGGATGGGACTAATAACAACTAACAACAACTAATAACAAGATAACTAATAATGTAGGCACGCTGTTTCCATAATAAGTGTATGGGTTGTAGGTTGGGAGCTTTTGTGAAGGAGCACAGTTAGAAAGATATGGCATATAGCAGCAAACCGGATGGACATCATGAAAATGATCGAAGAGGTTGAGAGTAGAAGAAGTTCAGGAGAAAGAACAAACAAAATGTAATTATTGTAAAATTGACTGTGTCCATAAAATGTAGATACAGTGAGGGAAAAATATATATATATATACAGTGAGGGAAAAAAGTATTTGATCCCCTGCTGATTTTGTACATTTGCCCACTGACAAAGACATGATCAGTCTATAATTTTAATGGTAGGTTTATTTGAACGGTGAGAGACAGAATAACAACAAAAAAATCCAGAAAAACGCATGTTAAAAATGTTATAAATTGATTTTCATTTTAATGAGGGAAATAAGTATTTGACCCCTCTGCACAACATGACTTAGTTCTTGGTGGCAAAACCCCTGTTGGCAATCACAGAGGTCAGACATTTCTTGTAGCTGGCCACTAGGTTTGCACACATCTCAGGAGGGATTTTGTTCCACTCCTCTTTGCAGATCTTCTCCAAGTCATTAAGGTTTCGAGGCTGACGTTTGGCAACTCGAACCTTCAGCTCCCTCCACAGATTTTCTACGGGATTAAGGTCTGGAGACTGGCTAGGCCACTCCAGGACCTTAATGTGCTTCTTCTTGAGCCACTCCTTTGTTGCCTTGGCCGTGTGTTTTGGGTCATTGTCATGCTGGAATACCCATCCACGACCCATTTTCAATGCCCTGGCTGAGGGAAGGAGGTTCTCACCCAAGATTTGACGGTACATGGCCCCATCCATTGTCCCTTTGATGCGGTGAAGTTGTCCTGTCCCTTTAGCAGAAAAACACCCCCAAAGCATAATGTTTCCATCTCCATGTTTGACGGTGGGGATGGTGTTATTGGGGTCATAGGCAGCATTCCTCCTCCTCCAAACACGGCGAGTTGAGTTGATGCCAAAGAGCTCGATTTTGGTCTCATCTGACCACAACACTTTCACCCAGTTCTCCTCTGAATCATTCAGATGTTCATTGGCAAACTTCAGACGGCCCGGTATATATGCTTTCTCGGCACGGTATATATGCTTTCTTGAGCTGCAGGATTTCAGTCCTTCACGGCATAGTGTGTTACCAATTGTTTTCTTGGTGACTATGGTCCCAGTTGCCTTGAGATCATTGACAAGATCCTCCCGTGTAGTTCTGGGCTGATTCCTCACCGTTCTGATGATCATTGCAACTCCACAAGGTGAGATCTTGCATGAAGCCCCAGGCCGGGGGAGACTGACAAATCTTTTGTGTTTCTTCCATTTGCGAATAATCGCACCAACTGTTGTCACCTTCTCACCAAGCTGCTTGGCGATGGTCTTGTAGCCCATTCCAGCCTTGTGTAGGTCTACAATCTTGTCCCTGACATCATTGGAGAGCTCTTTGGTCTTGGCCATGGTGGAGAGTTTGGAATCTGATTGATTGATTGCTTCTGTGGACAGGTGTCTTTTATACAGGTAACAAGATGAGATTAGGAGCACTCCCTTTAAGAGTGTGCTCATAATCTCAGCACGTTACCTGTATAAAAGACACCTGGGAGCCAGAAATCTTTCTGATTGAGAGGGGGTCAAATACTTATTTCCCTCATTAAAATGCAAATCAATTTATAACATTTTTGACATGCGTTTTTCTGGATTTTTGTTGTTGTTATTCTGTCTCTCACTGTTCAAATAAACCTACCATTAAAATTTGACTGATCTTTTCTTTGTCAGTGGGCAAACGTACAAAATCAGCAGGGGATCAAATACTTTTTTCCCTCACTATATGCACGCATGACTGTAAGTTGCTTTGGAGAAAAGTGATGCAGACAATTACATTGATGGAAGTTACAATCTATCTGCAATATTAAGCTGATCTACCCCCCCCCCCAAAAAAAAACCATCAACCTGCAATATCATTTCTAATCTACAAAAAGCTGAGCTATTTAACTTTATATTATGGCATTTCTCTTTAGTTTGTGAAATTTTTAGGTCACTTATCTTATATAGGCCTACGTGAGCAGGTAACTTCTGCTACACCAGGACTTCAAATGAGTTAGACAGGAGTGACAGAGTTTGAGCTTTGCCCGTATTCCCCCATATTCAAAGCGACTTGTAGTGACTTACTGTCTGACCATCCTGCTCTGTATTGTAAACCTTTCAGAACCTGGTGAGAGCGGGCAGTGCCATCCTAGACCCTGGCACCAGAGACCACTGGGAGCAGATCCAGCGCTCTGAGGGGGGCACCGCCCACCTGCTGCGCCACTTTGAGGATTACACCAACACCCTGGCACAGAACATGAGGAAGACCTACCTCAAACCATTCACCATCGTCACTGACAATATGAGTGAGTGAAGACACATTTACAGACCAATGAAGAGATGATTTCAGAGTCTAGGAGCAGATTCCTAACTCCCTAACACAGAATTAGTCTCTGAGTGAACTGCAGTCAAGTTTTACTTCCATTCAGTGCAATTATAATATATCACCCTTATTTGATAATGAGCTGGTCTTGATGTGTAGTTCTTTCTCTCTCCTTAGTCATTGTTGTTGATTACCTGGACACGTCCGTCCCTGAGCAGGCCTCATTCCCTCGCTTCCATGTGATCCAGGAGTACTACCCCAAAGATCTCACGTCCTCTGTCCATTTCCCACAGTTCAACACTAGGCCCCAGGAGGTCCCCAACAAAGGTACAGTTGTTTACATTTACATTTACATTTACATTTTAGTCATTTAGCAGACGCTCTTATCCAGAGCGACTTACAGGAGCAATTAGGGTTAAGTGCCTTGCTCAAGGGCACATTAACGTCATTTAGCAGACGCTCTTAGCCAGAGCGACTCACAAATTGGTGCGTTCACCCTATAGCCAGTGGGATAACCACTTTACAATTGGGGGGGGGGGGGGGGGGGGGTTAGAAGGATTCCTTTATCCTTTCCCAGGTATTCCTTAAAGAGGTGGGGTTTCAAATGTCTCCGGAAGGTGGTGAGTGACTCCGCTGTCCTGGCGTCGTGAGGGAGCTTGTTCCACCATTGGGGTGCCAGAGCAGCGAACAGTTTTGACTGGGCTGAGCGGGAACTATGCTTCCGCAGAGGAAGGGGAGCCAGCAGGCCAGAGGTGGATGAGCGCAATGCCCTCGTTTGGGTGTAGGGACTGATCAGAGCCTGAAGGTACAGAGGTGCCGTTCCCCTCACTGCTCCATAGGCAAGCACCATGGTCTTGTAGCGGATGCGAGCTTCAACTGGAAGCCAGTGGAGTGTGCGGAGGAGGGGGGTGACGTGAGAGAACTTGGGAAGGTTGAACACCAGACGGGCTGCGGCATTCTGGATGAGTTGTAGGGGTTTAATGGCACAGGCAGGGAGGCCAGCCAACAGCGAGTTGCAGTAGTCCAGATGGGAGATGACAAGTGCCTGGATTAGGACCTGTGCCGCTTCCTGTGTAAGGCAGGGTCGTACTCTCCGAATGTTGTAGAGCATGAACCTGCAGGAGCGGGTCACCGCCTTGATGTTGGCGGAGAACGACAGGGTGTTGTCCAGGGTCACGCCTAGGCTCTTCGCACTCTGGGAGGAGGACACAGCGGAGTTGTCAACCGTGATGGCGAGATCATGGAACGGGCAGTCCTTCCCCGGGAGGAAGAACAGCTCCGTCTTGCCAGGGTTCAGCTTGAGGTGGTGATCCGTCATCCATACTGATATGTCTGCCAGACATGCAGAGATGCGATTCGCCACCTGGACAGTTGTCTGCTCACCCTACCACTGGACTTGGAATACTGCAAACTGTACAAACTCTTTTGGGCTGTAATCCATCAAAACCTTTGGGATTTGTTGGTGACCTACCAATTAAACAGATCCAGTGCTTGTAGTCAAGCTTAAGCAGTCATGTAACCCAGTCTCTTACCAAGACTCAAAATTAATCAGCCATGATTTGTAATCGTATTTATTAAGGATCCCCATTAGCTGCTGCCAAGGCAGCAACTACTCTTCCTGGTGTCCAGCAAAATTAAGGCAGTTATATACAATAAGAAAAACATTACATTACATTTCACAACAGATTTCACAACACATTAAGTGTGTGCCCTCAGGTCACTACTCTACTACCACATATCTACAACACAAAATCCAGGTGTACGTGTGTGTATGTTATCATGCGTGTGTATGTGTGTGTCTGTGCCTGTGTGTGTGTCTCTTCACAGTCCCCGCTGTTCCATAAGGTGTATTTTTATCCGTTTTTTTCATCTGTATTTTACTGCTTGCATGGGTTACTTGATGTGGAATAGAGTTCCGTGTAGTCATGGCTCTATGTAGTACTGTGCACCTCCCATAGTCTGTTCTGGACTTGGGGACTGTGAAGAGACCTCTGGTGGCATGTCTTGTGGGGTATGCATGGGTGTCTGAGTGTGTGCTAGTAGTTTAAACAGACAGCTTGGTGCATTCAACATGTCAATACTTCTCACAAATTCAAGTAGTGATGAAGTCAATCTTTCCTCTACTTTGAGCCAGGAGAGATAGACAACAATAATTGTTTCACCTCTTCCACACTCACTTTACGGAATTCAAAATTACAATGCTTGTCTTTAATAATTTGGTCAGTTATGCATGGATGTGTAGGTTCAGAATTAGTTGTAGGCATGTCATGCCTAAGCTTGCTAATCTTGCCAATGAAAAAAACATTAAAGTAGTTGGCAATATCAGTGGGTTTTGTGATGAATGAGCCAGCTGATTCAATGAATGGTGGAGCCCAGTTCGCCTTTTTGCCCAAAATTTTATTTAAGGTGCTCCAAAGCTTTTCACTATTATTCTTTATATAATTTATCTGTGTTTCATGCATGTAGTAAGGACTTAAATAGGTGTTCTAACTCTCTCACTCTCTCTCTCTCTCTCTCACTCTTACTCTCACTCTCACTCTCTAGTAGTCGAGCCTAGCCCCAGCGTCGAGCCCTCTCAGACCGACGCCCCTGAAGAGGATCACACCCTATCCAATAAGAGACGCCGCCATGTCGAGCCCGCTGCCCCCCTGCCTGTTGCCGTGGTGATAGTGTTCAGGTCGTTGGGTCAGCTCCTCCCTGAGCGATACGACCCGGACCGTAGGAGCCTCAGGTAACCAGGGCAATGCTTTACTACATTTTACTACACTTTACTTCAATCTTTCATAAAATCTGACATAACCAGACACTGCCTTTATCAATTTCTATGTAGCTAATCTAGCCATCATAATAAAGACATAACATATGTCATAAATTACTCAAGCGTGGCAACAGATATGGCAACTGTGTTTGCGTTGGCACAAACCATTGTTTACTTTAGGTCCGGTTATTACCCTGGCATACTGTGGGTGTTTGTCTCACATGTCATTGCCATGCAGTCAGAATCTTTCACTGTATACATTTGGACCACTCAAAACTCTATATATGATTAAAACAAATCATTTACAATTGAAACATACACATATAAGGCAGAGTTAAATGTGGAACAGTTTGGTTGGTATGTCATAATATTTAGCCCCGTGTTTGTATATGATAGCTGCTGCGCTGGTACTAGAAGGGCTCAGAAAGCACAATTTGTCTGGTTGCCAAGCGACCACAACCAGCAGAGAATGTATATTTTGGAACTCCCTAAAAGGAGTGTTTGCTTGAGTGCGCGCGGTCACACATGCGTAAACATTACTTCAAAAGTTATCAAAATGAGTGTGTCCATTCATCCTTGCTCATATGTATATGTGTTGTGTGTGTGTGTGTGTGAACAGGCTGCCCAACCGTCCAGTGATCAACACCCCCATAGTGAGCACGTTGGTGTACAGCGAGGGTTCTCCCCTCCCCTCTCCCCTTGACCCCCCCATCACACTGGAGTACACACTACTGGAGACAGAAGAGAGGACCAAACCTGTGTGTGTGTTCTGGAATCACTCCATCGCGTGAGTACATTTACATTTGACATTTTAGTCATTTAGCAGACGCTCTTATCCAGAGCGACTTACAGTTAGTGAGTACTACACACACACACACACACACACACACACATGCACGCACGCACACACTCTTTACATGGTATTTATTCTCTTTCCTCTGTGTGTGTGTGTGTGTGTGTGTGTGTGTGTGTGTGTGTGTAGGATTGGTGGTACGGGAGGCTGGTCGTCTAAAGGATGTGAGCTACTGCACAGGAACAACACACACATCAGCTGTCAGTGTAACCACATGACCAGCTTCGCTGTGCTCATGGACATCTCCAAGAGAGAGGTAGGCTCAAAGACATATACTGTACATAGCTCTAAATAGAGTTGTAATTATATTGCTATGGGCAGGCTACACTACAGCAGTAGTGTGTGTGTGTGTGTGTGGGTGGGATAGTTAAAGTCCTCTCACTGTTTGCTGCTACCAAGTATGATTATGATCTTTATTTGAGCTAGTTATACAATAATGTAATACATATCTCTCCCTCCTCTCTCTTTCCCCACTCTCTCTCTCTCTCTTTCTTACCCCTCTCCCCCTTTCTCCTCTCTTGCTCCCCCCTCCCTCTCCCTGCCCTCCCCCCAGCATGGTGACGTGTTACCCCTAAAGATTGTGACCTACACCACGGTGTCAGCCTCCCTGGTGGCCCTGCTCCTCACCTTCATCCTGCTGGCTCTACTCAGGAAGCTACGCTCTAACCTCCACAGCATCCACAGGAACCTGGTGGCGGCACTCTTCTTCTCCGAGCTCGTCTTCCTCATCGGCATCAACCAGACTGACAACCCAGTGAGAAACATTTAACCTATGAACCCTGACCTCTTACTCTGACCCTGACTTCTATGACTCTAACCCTGACGAATCCACCAGACAAATAGATAAACTGAACTAAGGAAGCCTAATCGTGACCTCTAACCATGACCATGACCCTGACCTCTAACCCCTGAACTTTAACCTCTGACCCATCAACAAGACTGAAAACCCAGTGACTGAAAATTAAGGAACCCTGACCTATAAACTCCTGAAAATGACATTGACCATGCTTTAGCAGGGATAGTTTGGAATGTTTAGTATTTGTGACTATCTGGATATGAATGAAAAATATCTTGGTTGTTTGGTAGCACTCCTGATTCTTAAGCTTAAGTGTTAGAAGTACACTAGTGCCTCTGTTAGTACACTAGTGCCTCTGTTCTCTCTGCTTAGAGCACAGGTTACATTTAATTCTTTAAATATCACTTCTGTTAATTATGTTGATTATGGAGTCATTTTGTTTACAAATTGAAGGGATCACCTGGGATAACCCCAGGAATACAGCCCTGCAGCCATTTTCTCCCTGGCGTTATGGGAATTCATCATTGTTGTTGAGCTGAGAAAAGAGTCATGCTCTACAACACTATGGAAAGTCTTGTGTCTGCCTGCACAGGTTTCTATTTTTGTTGAAAATCATATTGCAATGTTTAAAACACACAAACAACCCACGTACATTATACACACACACACAAACACACCTCCCCAGTCCCCCCACATACACACTCCTCCCCAACATATACAGTATTTTTCCTATTCCTGTAGCGTGGTGTATTTTCAGGTAGGATAAGGGATAAAGCAGGGATTTGTGTTTCAGGTTCACTCCAGTTAGCGGTTTCTGGTAAATTGCTGCTATTGGTTTGCCTGGAGCCATTCAGGTACTGGTGCTGACAGGAGCTTAGAGGGATCGATCCTACCTGAGAGGTTGTCTTTGTCTGCTAGATTTTTCTAGATTATACATCTGATGCTTCACTAATAGTGTTAGAGCAGGAATTTACTGTACTGGATGAGACTAACCATTTCTCTGTTGTCTAAAAATACATTCCCTATTTAAGACACTCTGAGATGTCCGATACTGTGTATTCACATAGCATGTGATTCCTTTACCTTGTAAGTGCAGTATAAAGGTTTGCCTATAAGCAAGTAATCTAATAGTGTATTTTGACATAAAAGTAAGTACATTGATGCAATTTACTCTGAAATGTATTGCACAACACACACACACACACACACACACACACACACACACAGACACACTAATAGGCCTGCTGTCCCTCAAGGCCTGTGATAATAGAGACATGCTGTTACTGGTGCCTAACTGTTTGAGCCTCAGGTCTGAGTCTGTCTTCATAGACTGTTACTGTTCAAATCAAATTCAAATCAACGTATTTTATATCAGAAGCTTTACAGATACCCAGCTTAAAACCTCAAAGAGCAAGCAATGCAGAGGCAAAAGCACATTGGCTAGGAAAAACTCCCTAGAAGGCAGTCCTCTTCTGGCTGTTCTGTTACAACAGTAGTAATGATCGACACTTACTCACTGACTCACCCTCTGTTTTTCCAAGTGCTTTTCTTATTCTGAAGTTAGAAGCCTAGCCGTGTGTGTGTGTGTGTGTCAGTGCTGTGGAATGCTGTTGTCAGTCACAGCCCTGTTAGATTGATGCCCTTCTGTTCTGTAGACTGGGATCTAGCTCTAGTCCTCTCCCTCCCCTACCTGCTGGGGGATTCCCAAGAACACTGCATGGAACAAGGGATGGAGGGAGATAAAGAAAAGTAGAGCGAGATGGAGGGAGGGAGAGAGACACTCAGGGCTATACACTGAGTGTACAAAACATTAAGAACACCTGCTCTTTCCATGACATAGACTGACCAGGTGAATGCAGGTGAAAGCTATGATCCCTTATTGATGTCACTTGTTAAATCCACTTCAATCAGTGTAGATGAAGGGGAGGAGACCGGTTAAAGAAGGATTTTTAAGCCTTGAGACATGGATTGTGTATGTGTGCCATTCAGAGAGTGAATGGGCAAGACATAACTCTATTAGGAAGGTGTTCTTAATGTTTTGTACCCTCAGTGTAGTGTGACCAGTGCTGAAGAATGGAACTTGGAACTTGGATTAGTGGTTCTCAATGTGATTGAAATGGATGTCCCTCGTTATCTCTAACCTTGTCCCTCTGTGACTCTCTGTCTGTAGTTTGTGTGTACGGTGATCGCCATCTTGCTCCACTACTTCTACATGTGTACGTTTGCCTGGATGTTTGTGGAGGGCCTCCACATCTACCGCATGCTGACGGAGGTCAGGAACATCAACCACGGTCAAATGAGATTCTACTACGCCATGGGCTGGGGCATACCTGCAATCATCACAGGTGAGGAAACACACACACATAACGAATGCACACACAGATGCACACGCGGACAGACGGATGGGCACTCACGCACTCACACACACACACACTTAAACTCAGTCACCCCAATCCCAGGTAAACAAACCTAGTCACACCTACGAGTCAGAAGCCATCTTGTCTGTCTTCTGCCGTACACCGACTCGCCTGTCTCTCCTTGAGGAACCTTTGATCCCTGTGGGAAACCTGGTGGAGAGAGAGGGAGAAAGAGAGAGAGAGAGGGAGAGAGAGAGGAAGAGAGCAGTAGGAAAAGCCAGATAATATGAGGGAGAGAGCAGAGAGAGAGAGGAAGCAGGAGAGAGAGGAGAAGCGAGCAGAAGAGAGGAAGAGGTGGAAAGAGAGAGGGAGAGAGAGACATCCTGAAGTCTCTGTCCAGTAGTAGTCTCTAGTGCTATATATCATCTCCTGTCCTGAAGACTTCCTGTAGGTGATTAGACCTGTGTCTGCTGATGCCAGTCGGCCCATAATGGTATCACCTTCCACCCTGGCAAACGCACAAAGCCTGGGGAGAGAATAAGTCCCTAACCCAGCCCAGCTCCTCTCTTCTCTCATGGATAATACCAGTGTAGATCAGCTTACACCGTTGTGCACTAGAGTGAGGTGTTTTATGAAGCCTCTGTGTATATCTATGGATTTGAATAAAGAAAGAAAGCCTGCACACGGTAGACGCTGTTCCGACATGCTTTGCTTGACCTGCAACATCATCTGTGGATGAACCATGCACAGGCTTTCTAGCCTTTCTCTGCTATTCTCTTCTCCCATCAATAATAGCCTGATGCATCTACTTACATTGTTGTTTAGTGGGGTTTCTAATAGGTGTGAATGTATTATTGGCCCAGTACAGGTGATGCTCATACTTTACAGTAGGCCTACAGCTAACACAGTCTTGATATGTTTCTCTGGTTCTCCCCTCCTCAGGTCTGGCAGTGGGTCTTGACCCTCAGGGCTATGGGAACCCAGACTTCTGCTGGCTCTCTGTCCACGACACTCTCATCTGGAGCTTCGCAGGACCCATCTCTGTAGTCGTCCTGGTGAGTGCCTGAGATAAATGGTGCCTTTTTTAACCTCTAATAGCGATAGATTAATACTTACTTTTACATGATTATTTTCAATGTTACATTCTTCTCTTTCTTTCTTTCTTTCTCTGCTCGTTCTTCTCTCCTTGCCCTTTTCTTTTCTTTTTGTCCTTCCTTTGCTCTCTCTCTCTCTCTCTCTCTCTCTCGCGCTCTCTTTCTCTGTCTCTCTCTCTCTTTGTCTCTCTCTCTCTCTCTCTCTCTCTCTCTCTCTCTCTCTCTCTCTCTCTCTAATTCCTTAGCAAATGCCATGCCTGTGTTAGTGAGTGATTTGCAATTAGAGGTCTTGAGTGTATCTGTAGTTGACTGTAAGTTAATTTATCATGTTGTCTGCCATGGTACTAATGCTTGTCTCTGTCTCTCTCCTCTCTCTCAGGTCAATATCGTCATCTTTGTACTGGCAGCTAAGGCATCCTGTGGACGCAGGCAGAGGTCCTTCGAGAAGTCTGGAGCCATGTAAGTATTATTACACACGCAGGCACATACGCACGCATGCACACACGCTTGAGATTAAGGATATCAAAGGCCATTCTCTACATTCTATTGTGGAGCTACGCCTATGTTACATTAACCATCTTACTAGGACTTACATGTGTGTCTGTGGATGCGCGACTGTGTGGGTGTGCGTCCATGCGTGTATGTATGAGTGTGTGCATGTGTGTGTGTCAAGAGTTGCTGTAGGTAGGTGTGGTGTGGAATCAGGCGCAGGACGCAGAAGTTAAGTCCAACAAAGACTTTAGTAGATCACACAAAATATAATCCAAAAACAGCCCGGAGGCGAGAAAAGCGCGCACAGGCGTAAACAAACGGGCGCACTAAACATGTGCGTAATCTTCTCCTTAAAACAAACAAGGAGGTAAGCTACAAAATAGCGCACCAAAACAGGTAGCGCAGCAACACGACAAGGAACAATTACACACAACACCTAAACTAACAACAAGGAACTAAATAGGGTGCTTAATGAGACCTAACACAAAACAGGTGTGACAAACAGACAAAACCAATCAAACAAGAAACATAGAACGGTGGCAGCTAGTACTCCGGAGACGACGACCGCCGAAACCTGCCCGAACAAGGAGGAGGGGCCGCCTCGGCCGAAACCGTGACAGTACCCCCCCCCCTTGACGCGCGGCTCCAGCCGTGCGCCGCCCCCCGCCTCGGGGACGACCAGGAGGACGCGGAGCAGGGCGCGTAGGATGACCACGATGGAATTCGGTCAGCAGGGACGGATCCAGAATGTCCCTCCTCGGCACCCAGCACCGCTCCTCCGGACCGTACCCCTCCCACTCCACGAGATATTGGAGACCCCCCATCCGGCGTCTCGAATCCAGGATGGTCCGAACAGTGTATGCCGGAGCCCCCTCGATGTCCAACGGGGGCGGAGGAGTCTCCTCTATCTCAAAATCCTGGAGTGGACCAGCTACCACCGGCCTGAGGAGAGACACATGGAACGAGGGGTTAATATTCTTGTAATCAATGGGCAGTTGTAACCTGTAACACACCTCGTTCAATCTCCTCAGGACTTTAAAAGGCCCCACAAACCGCCGACCCAGCTTCCGGCAGGGCAGGCGGAGGGGCAGGTTTCTGGTTGAGAGCCAGACTCGATCTCCAGGTGCGTACACTGGCCCCTCACTGCGGTGTAGGTCGGCGCTCGTCTTCTGTCGACGGATGGCTCGCTGCAGATGGACGTGTGCAGCGTTCCATGTCTCCTCCGAGCGCCGCACCCACTCATCCACAGCAGGGGCCTCGATCTGGCTCTCATGCCAAGGTGCCAGAACCGGCTGGTACCCTAACACACACTGGAAAGGGGTTAGTCTAGTGGAGGAGTGGCGGAGAGAGTTCTGTGCCATCTCGGCCCAGGGCACATATCTCGCCCACTCCTCCGGCCGGCCCTGACAATATGACCTCAGAAACCTACCCACATCCTGGTTGACTCGTTCGACCTGCCCATTACTCTCCGGGTGGTAACCCGAGGTAAGGCTCACCGAGACCCCCAACCGTTCCATAAAGGCTCTCCAGACTCTGGAGGTAAACTGGGGGCCTCGATCGGACACTATATCCTCGGGTACCCCGTAATGCCGGAAGACGTGAGTAAATAGAGCCTCAGCGGTCTGTAGGGCAGTAAGAAGACCCGGCATGGGAAGGAGACGACAGGCCTTCGAGAACCGATCCACAACGACCAGGATGGTGGTATTCCCTCGTGAGGAGGGAAGGTCGGTAACAAAATCCACCGAGAGGTGAGACCAGGGTCGTTGTGGAATGGGCAGGGGTTGTAATTTACCCCTGGGCAAGTGTCTGGGCGCCTTACACTGGGCACACACTGAGCAGGAGGAGACATAAACCCTCACATCCCTGGCTAACGTTGGCCACCAGTATTTTGTACTAAGGCAGTGCACTGTCCGGCCAATACCTGGATGTCCAGAGGAGGGTGACGTGTGAGCCCAATAAATCAGCCGATCCCGGACCTCGAGCGGGACGTACGTCCGACCCACCGGACACTGTGGAGGGCTAGGGTCGGTGCGTAATGCCCGCTCGATCTCCGCATCGACCTCCCACACCACCGGTGCCACCAGACAAGACTCCGGTAGTATGGGAATGGGCTCCACGCACCTCTCCTCCGTGTCATACCGCCGAGACAGGGCATCTGCCTTCCCGTTCTGGGACCCAGGGATGTAAGTGATCTTGAACACAAACCGGGCGAGAAACATAGTCCATCGAGCCTGGCGAGGATTCAGTCTCCTAGCTGCCCGAATGTATTCCAGGTTACGGTGGTCGGTCAGAATGAGGAAAGGGTGTTGAGCCCCCTCAAGCCAATGCCTCCACACCTTTAGGGCCTGTACTACGGCTAACAGCTCCCTGTCCCCTACGTCATAATTCCGCTCCGCCGGACTGAGCTTTTTAGAATAAAAAGCACAGGGGCGGAGCTTAGGTGGTGTGCCGGACCGTTGTGAAAGAACTGCCCCGATACCGGCCTCAGACGCGTCTACCTCTACTTGGAAGGGTAAAGTGGGATCCGGGTGCGCCAGCACTGGAGCCGAGGTAAACAGGTCCTTCAGTCTCCCAAAAGCCCTGTCCGCCTCAGCCGACCACCGCAAGCGCACCGGACCCCCCTTCAGAAGAGACGTTATGGGAGCTGCCACCTGTCCAAAACCCCGGATAAACCTCCGGTAGTAATTCGCAAAACCCAAGAACCGCTGCACCTCTTTAACCGTAGTTGGGGTTTGCCAATTACGCACGGCAGACACCCGGTCAACCTCCATTCTCACCCCTGACGCAGACAACTGGTAACCCAAAAAGGAGACTGACTCCTGGAAGAACAGACATTTCTCGGCTTTGACATACAGGTCATGCTCCAACAGTCTCCTCAATACCCTGCGCACCAGGGCTACATGCTCGGCCCGAGTAGAACTGTACACAAGAATATCATCTATGTACACCACTACTCCCTGCGCCTGCATGTCCCGGAAAATCTCATCTACAAAAGATTGGAAGACTGATGGAGCATTCATTAAACCATATGGCATGACGAGAGACTCGTAATGGCCGGAGGTAGTACTAAATGCTGTCTTCCACTCATCGCCCTCCCTAATGCGCACCAAGTTATATGCGCTCCTGAGGTCCAATTTTGTGAAGAACCGTGCCCCGTGTAAGGACTCCGTCATGGTCGCAATCAGCGGGAGTGGATAACTATATTTCACAGTCACCTGATTGAGACCGCGGTAATCAATACACGGACGCAAACCTCCATCCTTTTTCTTCACAAAAAAGAAGCTCGAGGACGCGGGAGAAGTGGAGGACCGTATGTATCCCTGTCTCAGAGACTCGGCAATGTATGTCTCCATTGCCCTTTTCTCCTCCTGTGACAAAGGATACACATGGCTCCGCGGGAGCGCAGCTCCTGCCTGGAGGTCTATCGCACAATCTCCCTGTCTATGAGGCGGCAACCGTGCCGCTCTTGTTTTACTAAACACGAGTGCCAAATCCTCATACTCAGGCGGAATGTGCAGTGCTGGCATCTGGTTCGGACTCTCCACCGAGGTCGCCCCTACGGAAACACCCAGACATAGCCCCTCACACTGAGCAGACCACCCTTTAAGAGCCTTCTCTCGCCACGAAATCGTAGGATCATGGGTAATCAACCAGGGAAGCCCCAGTACCACCGGATACGCAGGAGAGTCGATCAGATAGAGTTGAATCGTCTCCTCATGACCCTCCTGCGTCATCATCCTAAGTGGCGCCGTGACCTCCCTAATCAACCCAGATCCTAACGGACGACTATCTAGGGCATGTACAGGGAAAGGCTTATCGACCGGAAGGAGGGGAATCCCTAACTCAACACAGAATTTACGATCTACAAAATTCCCAGCTGCGCCTGAATCGACTAGCGCCTTATGCTGGGAACGAGGTGCAACCTGTGGGAAACAAACAGGTAATGTTATGTGTACGACAGAAAGCTCTGGGTAAGTAGGGCGCCTACTCACCTGGGAGGACTCCCCAATGTGTGACCTGCCATCTCCCTCACCAGGGGACCCTCCCCAGCACCTAGCCGCGGTGTGCCCTCCGCGACCACAGTTGGTGCAGGAGACTGCCCCCCTCGGGCTCCTTCTACTCCTCCCTCTAGCGCCAGCACCTCCAAGCTCCATCGGGCTCGGCTCGGAGGCGCTGGAGGGTAGAATGGGCGGCCCCCACCTGGGACGTCCGCGGGTCGCGAGCAGGGTGTCCAGCCGAATGGCCATGTCCACCAACTGGTCAAATGTTAGTGTAGTATCCCTGCACGCTAACTCTCTGCGGACGTCCTCCCGAAGGCTGCATCTAAAGTGGTCTATGAGGGCCCGCTCATTCCACCCTGCATCTGCCGCTAGAGTCCGGAACTCCAGCGCAAACTCTTGAGCGCTCCTCATCCCCTGTCGGAGGTAGAATAGACGCTCCCCCGCCGCCTTCCCTTCTGGTGGATGGTCGAAGACCGCACGGAAGCGGCGGGAGAACTCCGCATAGGTGACTGTGGCGGCGTCTATTCCCCTCCATTCGGCGTTGGCCCACTCCAACGCCTTGCCGGTGAGACAGGAGATGAGGGCGGAAACGCTCTCGTATCCCGAGGGCGCCGGGTGTATGGTGGCAAGGTAGAGCTCCACCTGTAACAGGAACCCCTGACACCCGGCAGCGGTGCCGTCGTACGCCCTCGGGAGCGAGAGCCGAATCCCACTGGGTTCCGGTTGTTGGACGGGCGGGTTGACCGAAGGTGATGGTGCGGTAGGTGGAGGTGTGGGTACATCGCTGGTCTCCCAACGATGGAGAATGTTCATCACCCGGTCCAAAGCGTGCCCGATCTGATTAATCCGATCATCTTGACCTCGGAGACGCTCCTCCATGATGTCGGTGGGTGCTCCTGCTGATTCCATTCGATGGTGTGTAATTCTGTCAAGAGTTGCTGTAGGTAGGTGTGGTGTGGAATCAGGCGCAGGACGCAGAAGTTAAGTCCAACAAAGACTTTAGTAGATCACACAAAATATAATCCAAAAACAGCCCGGAGGCGAGAAAAGCGCGCACAGGCGTAAACAAACGGGCGCACTAAACATGTGCGTAATCTTCTCCTTAAAACAAACAAGGAGGTAAGCTACAAAATAGCGCACCAAAACAGGTAGCGCAGCAACACGACAAGGAACAATTACACACAACACCTAAACTAACCTAACAACAAGGAACTAAATAGGGTGCTTAATGAGACCTAACACAAAACAGGTGTGACAAACAGACAAAACCAATCAAACAAGAAACATAGAACGGTGGCAGCTAGTACTCCGGAGACGACGACCGCCGAAACCTGCCCGAACAAGGAGGAGGGGCCGCCTCGGCCGAAACCGTGACAGTGTGTTATGTTGTGTGTGTGCATACATGCGGGTGACTGTGTGTTTGTGTGTGTTATAATCTGAGTCTCTCCGTCTACCTCCCTCCCCCTACATAGTCCTGCTCTGAGGATGGCCTTCATGCTCCTATTGCTCATCAGCGCCACCTGGCTGTTGGGCCTCATGGCCGTCAACAGTGATGTCATGACCTTTCACTACCTGTTCGCCATCTTCAGTTGTCTGCAGGTGAGGGGTCAGGGACAGGGCTCAGGGTTAAAGGTCACGGGTCAGGCTGTACAGTCCACTATCATTCACTAGACTCTAGAAGCTAAAACTCAGCCTTACTGTACACCAGTGATCACCAGCCGTGACAAAATCCATTCTCTTCACTGATATTAGGCCAGGGCCTGCATTCATAAAGCGTCTCAGAGTAGGCGTACTGATCTACGATCAGTTTTGCCTTTTAGATAATATTGAATAAGATTACATTGCCAGGGGAGACCTGATCCTAGATCAGCACTCTACTCTGAGACAATTTATGAATGCAGGCCCTGGCCTAATATCATTGAAGAGAATGGATTTTGTAAAGGCTTTGACTGACCCTCTCTCTCCGTCTCCTTATAGGGCATCATCATCTTCTTCTTCCATGTGATCTTTAATAAAGAAGTGAGGAAGAATCTGAAGAATGTCTTTACTGGGAAGAGGGCTTTACCGGATGAGTCCAGCACTACCAGAGCATCTCTACTCACTGTAAGTATACACACGGATAAACACACACACATAAGGAGATAAACAGATATCTTTACTGTCTAGTACTGACTGGTTTCTTTCTCCCCCATCCCCCCCCCCTCTCCCACCCTCCTTCCAACCAATCCCCCCTCCCTCCAGCGGTCTCTGAACTGTAACACCACGTACACTGAGGACGGTCCTCTGTACAGGTCAGCCATTGGGGAGTCCACTGTTTCCCTGGAGAGTACCGTCAGGTCAGCCAAAAGCCACAGCAGCTACCTCGCTTACACACTCAGGTAACACGGTGGCTGCCGCATGGCTATGGCAATGGCAAAACTGTCTGTCCTTTCTCAGTCTGGATCTCTCTTTTTTTCTCTGTTACTCTTTTGATCTCTGAGCCATCTCTCTCTCTCTCTCTCGCTCTCTCTCACTGCGTGACTAGCTCAACCACACTAACCCTTGTAGCAGCCCCCCTCCACAGCATCTCTGAGCTCTGTCTCTCTCTCTCTCTCTCTCTCTCTCTCTCTCTCTCTCTCTCTCTCTCTCTCTCTCTCTCTCTCTCTCTCTCTCTCTCTCTCTCACTCACTCACTCACTCACTCACTCACTCACTCACTCACTCACTCACTCACTCACTCACTCACTCACTCACTCTCTCTCACTCTCTCTCTCTCTCTCTCTCTCTCTCTCTCTTGCTCTCTCTCTCTGTGGTTTTGTGACTGTTTTTCTACCTTTCTGAATATGATTTCACGCGCATGCAGGCAAAGCATGGCTCAGCATAACACAGCAGTTTGTCAAACACGCAAGCATACAAAAAGAGACGACACACAAACACACACACACACACACACACACACACACACACACACACACACACATACACAGGTCAACAAGGGCTAAGCTCAGTGGGTGGGGAGTGTCTGGCTGGAGGGGGAGGCATATACAGTACCTGGTAGAATATTTCAGACACACACAGCTGGCTTTTGTTGGTTAGGCTCCAGCCCCAGCAAGCCTAACTCTTAGATCAGAAAGCATCAGACAGGTTAGCTACAGTACAGTATTGCTGTAGGCCCTCTGGCTAATGTCTAAATCTATAAGAGTTTGGAAAAGTTATTACTCTTACATTATGTTCAGGGAAAAGAGACAAAATGGGGGGAAATTCCACTTCATCCATTGCCCAGGTGAAGTTCGTCATCAGTTCTTCTGCAGCTCTATAGTAAGTTCAATGTGATTACACCTAGCTGTGTAACTAACCTGTGTTTGGCCTTCTCTCTGATGTAGGGGTGACTCTGGTCAGAAGCCCAGTGTGTCGTCGGGGACAGCTAAAGCAGGACACACTGACCTGGACGGATCTCTGTTCCACAGGAACGGCACTAAAGGAGGAGACGGTAAGCCATATCATGATCTGATTCAAACTCCATCAAACTGTCCTTTTTATAAGAGTAGATGGAGATGGTGTGTGGTCTTCACAGCAGTGAGCTGTGTGTCTGTATAATGTATTCATGTGTTGCTCTTTCTCTCTTTTTGTCTTTTGGTCTCCCTCTCTCTCTTTCTCTCTCTCAGACTCGGACTCGGACAGTGAGTTGTCTGTAGATGAACACAGCTCGTCCTATGCCTCGTCTCACTCTTCTGACAGCGAAGATGATGACATGGACATCAAGCCCAAGTGGAACAATGAGAGACAGCCTCTACACAGCACACCCAAAGGGCCCAGCATCGCACCCAAAGGTAGCCATCCATTTCTAAACCAAAACACCCCTCACCCTAACGGGTACCTATCAGTTACCCGAAACATCCATGGTCTCACTGCTCAGAAAGCACTGCAGTTTCTCTCATTTAGCTTTTTATTCATTCTTAATGACTCACTGATAAGATGACATAAGTCTTTAGAATACATTATAACTGGATTATAGTGCATTATACCTGCAGACATATTTTTTATTTACTGTGGTATGGTAGTACTACCTACAACCAAAGTTCTGATTGGCTCATATTTCTTCTTCCTCTGACCCTAGTGGAAGCAGTGTCCAATCACGTGAAGCCTTACTGGCCCAAGGAGGCGACGACAGCCAGTGACAGCGAGGATCCTGGGGGTGCAGAACGGCTGAGGGTGGAGACCAAGGTGAACGTGGAGCTGCACCAGGAGAACAAACTCAACCATGTAGGAGAGAGAGGAGAGACACCCCAGGACAGGGAGACCCCCACTAGGGAGAACGGACCTCCCAGTCTACCCTCCAATGGACCTTCCAATGGGCCTCCCAGCACCCACCAGCCTGAGCCGAAGAAGGGTGAGAGATGTAGACATTCCTTATTTTATTTTTTTATTTTTTGTTGGTTGGTTTGTGTGTTTGTTTGTTTGTTCATTCACTCACTCGTTTGTTTGTTCATTCAAATCATTCATCCAAGCATACAATATATTGGCCCTGTCTTTATCCATTTGTAAAAGTTTTGTTATTACACCTAAAACAAATCTAAAGATTCTGTATTCTTCCCATCTCAGGCATCCTGAAGAACAAGATCACGTACCCTCCTCCCTTGACCGACAAGAACATGAAGAACCGACTGAGAGAGAAGCTGAGTGACTACAACCCTCCCACCATCTCCTCCTCCATCCCTCCCCCCATCATCCCTCCATCCAAGACCCCCTCCGTGGCCTCCAACGACGGGGTGCGCCCCGTATCTGTGGGCAACAGCAACAGCGTAATCATCAAGCCGCCGATCGCCCCACGGCCACAATTACCACAGAATGGGGGCGTGGATATGAGCATGACGGCGATGACGACCAACGGAGGCAACGAATCAGACTCAGAGTGGGTAGTCGCGTGATGATGATGTCATAGTGTTATTCTTGTGTGTGGTGTTTTTCAGATTCCTTTTAGCCTAAATAGTGAATGAGTGGATTATTTTTTATGTCAGATTGCATTATAGACAGTTTAATGACATGCATCTGTTGACCATGGAGACTATTGATGCTGACCTGCATGTATTAGGTGAAGTTATCACATAAGGAGGACATATTTCGCTGTTGCACATGTCTATGTGTACTGTATGAATGAAAGTTCCCATCCCACATATGAATGCTGCACGTGGTTGTACACTGTCTAGTGATGTTAGCCTGCATCCCTACCTGCACACATCTAACCCAGCATGTCTCCCCTCCTCACCTCCCTATATCCTTCCCTCCCCTCCCTCTATCCTCCCCTCCCTCTATCCTCCCCTCCCTTTATCCTTCCCTCCATCCCTTTCTCTCTCCCGGAACAGCGGCAGTAATGAAACTTCAATCTGACCCAGCAGGAAAACCAGAGTCTCTCTGCCCTTATGAGAGGAGAAAAGATGACCTCTCACTGGAGTAGAGGAGAGGAGGAGGAGAAGAAAGGAACAAGAGAAGAAAGGACAATGAAAGGAAAAGAGAGGAGAAAACAAGAGAGTAAAGGAGAAAAGGATAGGTATAAAGAGAGAAGGTATCATGCCCATGTGCAATGGAGAAGTGACCTCTCGTCCCTCACCTCTCACCCTTGACCTCTCACCCTCTTCAGCTCCTAAGGAGAGTAGTATTACTGCAGAGCCACGCCTGCCAGACTAAACTAAAGACAAGAAAAGGGAATGTATGTGTCAGACTAAACCAAGTAAAGGAGGGGGTCCTACCTACTGGACTAATGGAACCTCCTGTGCCAAACCACTAGAAGAGGAGGTGAAGAAAGACTACATCCCCCAGAATGAGTGACTCACATTGGTCGATCAAAGACTCTTAAGAGCCTCAGGACTGATACATATACGGATGTATGGATGTATGACCACTGTGTGCCGGTACAGTCAGAGTTGTGGAGGCCTACAGGAGGCGTACAGGAAGTTCAGGAGAAACTCAGTGACTTACCAAGTGCCCTGTTCCTCCAAGCTACTCATAGAAAGAGGAGCACTGCCTTTCACCCAATGCTTTTATTAATATGTAGATATTTCAAAAAATTCTATATTTTGTATTTCAACTGTCATCGTGGATGAGAGACAAAAATACATATTTGTAAATTGAAAAGAAAATGCTTTTGTAAAAACAACAATTCTAGAAATCCTTTCTGATTGTGGAGAAATTATAGGACATGTTCTTCTGTGGCTCAGACTAGCAAACATTATCACTCTGCAAACTATGCCAATCTGGCACTCCAGGTATGCACCCCAAATTTTGGGGAGTATTTGAAAGAAAACATTTGAACACAGGTCAGCAGTACATACCCATTATTCTGCTTACCAAAGTAGGTAAAGAACCACTGCAGTACATATACAGTGCTATGAAAAAGTATTTGGCCCCTTTCTAATTTTCTCTACTTTTGCATATTTGTGATACTGAATGTTATCAGATCTTCAACCAAAACCTAATATTAGATAAAGGGAACATAAGTGAACAAATAACACAACAATTACATATTTATTTCATTTATTTCATAAACAAAGTTATGCAACACCCAATTCCCCTGTGTGAAAAAGTAATTGCCCCCTTACACTCAATAACTGGTTGTGCCACCTTTAGCTGCAATGACTCCAACCAAATGCTTCCTGTAGTTGTTGATCAGTCTCTCACATCGCTATGGAGGAATTTTGGCCCACTCTTCCATGCAGAACTGCTTTAACTCAGTGACGTGTGGGTTTTCAAGCATGAACTGCTAGTTTCAAATCCTGCCACAACATCTCAATTGGGATTAGGTCTGGACTTTGACTAGGCCATTCCAAAACTTCCAATTTGTTGCTTTTTAGCAATTTTCATGTAGACTTGATTGTGTGTTTTGGATCATTGTCTTGCTGCATGACCCAGCTGCGCTTCAGCTTCAGCTCACAGACGGATGGTCTGACATTCTCCTGTAGAATTCCCTGATACAGAGCAGAATTCATGGTTCCTTCTATTAAGGCAAGTCGTCCAGGTCCTGAGGCAGCAAAGCATCCCCAAACCATCACACCACCACCACCATGCTTGACCTTTGGTATGATGTTCTTACTGTGGAATGCAGTGTTTGGTTTTCGCCAGGCATAATGGGACCCATCTCGTGTTGCATAACTTTGTTTATGAAATAAATATGTAATTGTTGTGTTATTTGTCCACTTATGTTCCCTTTATCTAATATTAGATTTTGGTTGAAGATCTGATAACATTCAATATCACAAATATGCAAAAGTAGAGAAAATTAGAAAGGGGGAAAATACTTTTTCATAGCACTGTATGGTATGGAGTCTCTAATGTCAAACTAACCACTACACAAGTAAGGCCTTTATAACGCTTCCTATCATGTGATCGGCACTGTACAAAATGTCATTTTTTGTATGATCAAAGACACTGGAATTGTTTTGTAACATACAGTGGGGAAAAAAAGTATTTAGTCAGCCACCAATTGTGCAAGTTCTCCCACTTAAAAAAATGAGAGAGGCCTGTAATTTTCATCATATGTACACGTCAACTATGACAGACAAATTGAGGGAAAAAAATCCAGAAAATCACATTGTAGGATTTTTATGAATTTATTTGCAAATTATGGTGGAAAATAAGTATTTGGTCACCTACAAACAAGCAAGATTTCTGGCTCTCACAGACCTGTAACTTCTTCTTTAAGAGGCTCCTCTGTCCTCCACTCGTTACCTGTATTAATGGCACCTGTTTGAACTTGTTATCAGTATAAAATACACCTGTCCACAACCTCAAACAGTCACACTCCAAACTCCACTATGGCCAAGACCAAAGAGCTGTCAAAGGACACCAGAAACTAAATTGTAGACCTGCACCAGGCTGGGAAGACTGAATCTGCAATAGGTAAGCAGCTTGGTTTGAAGAAATCAACTGTGGGAGCAATTATTAGGAAATGGAAGACATACAAGACCACTGATAATCTCCCTCGATCTGGGGCTCCACGCAAGATCTCACCCTGTGGGGTCAAAATGATCACAAGAACGGTGAGCAAAAATCCCAGAACAACACGGGGGGACCTAGTGAATGACCTGCAGAGAGCTGGGACCAAAGTAACAAAGCCTACCATCAGTAACACACTATGCCGCCAGGGACTCAAATCCTGCAGTGCAAGACGTGTCCCCCTGCTTAAGCCAGTACATGTCCAGGCCCGTCTGAAGTTTGCTAGAGTGCATTTGGATGATCCAGAAGAGGATTGGGAGAATGTCATATGGTCAGATGAAACCAAAATATTACTTTTTGGTAAAAACTCAACTCGTCGTGTTTGGAGGACAAAGAATGCTGAGTTGCATCCAAAGAACACCATACCTACTGTGAAGCATGGGGGTGGAAACATCATGCTTTGGGGCTGTTTTTCTGCAAAGGGACCAGGACGACTGATCCGTGTAAAGGAAAGAATGAATGGGGCCATGTATCGTGAGATTTTGAGTGAAAACCTCCTTCCATCAGCAAGGGCATTGAAGATGAAACGTGGCTGGGTCTTTCAGCATGACAATGATCCCAAACACACTGCCCGGGCAACGAAGGAGTGGCTTCGTAAGAAGCATTTCAAGGTCCTGGAGTGGCCTAGCCAGTCTCCAGATCTCAACCCCATAGAAAATCTTTGGAGGGAGTTGAAAGTCTGTGTTGCCCAGCGACAGCCCCAAAACATCACTGCTCTAGAGGAGATCTGCATGGAGGAATGGGCCAAAATACCAGCAACAGTGTGTGAAAACCTTGTGAAGACTTACAGAAAACGTTTGACCTGTGTCATTGCCAACAAAGGGTATATAACAAAGTATTGAGAAACTTTTGTTATTGACCAAATACTTATTTTCCACCATAATTTGCAAATAAATTCATTAAAAATCCTACAATGTGATTTTCTGGATTTTTTTTTCTCATTTTGTCTGTCATAGTTGACGTGTACCTATGATGAAAATTACAGGCCTCTCTCATCTTTTTAAGTGGGAGAACTTGCACAATTGGTGGCTGACTAAATACTTTTTTTCCCCACTGTATGTATATTTATTTTTATGGTTTCAAGACACTGGAAAAAACAATGATTGTAACTGTGAAATTAAAGATGACACGTTGAATTTTTTTTATGCCTTGCCTGAATTCAGACATCCCACCATTATGAAAAAAATAAGAACGTTTAAATAATAGCCGTAAGGAGGGAGATAAAACAGTGAAATGAGGATAACTGTGAACGACGTAATGGAGGAAAGTAAAGAGATCTAACTTTGAAAGCTATTTTTCCTTAAAAGCTAGTGTAGCTATGTCTTAAATAACTCCCTGTATATCCTTATACTGTCCAAGGAATGTAATGTCTCTTTACACTCCTTGATACTGTCCTGTGCTGTGCTGTGCTGTGCCAGGCACAACTGGGACTGTGTGTCTGGCTGGCTGATGGACTGTCTGACTTGCCTGCTGTGGGGTCCAAAGTCCAGACAGTGACTGAGGTCCAGGGCTAATCCTTTATGAAACAATGGTGCCTACCGGTCCTGCTGTGTGTGTGTGTCATCCTTCCAGTGTGGTTCCGGGGTACCGTACGTTCACATACCAAAAGGGTCACACATGAAACAGAAGCAGTTAACCCCAGACATCGAACACACACACACTCACACACACACACACCCTACAGTACATGCTCACTGTACCAGGCATAAACCCTGAGAGACAGTCACAAACTCTCCCACAGATTTTATTATCCACTTGACAGGGGCAAACTGAGTGTGTGATAGAAGGCACATTTTTGAAGTGCGTTGAGTTTTTCTTGACACCCTGATAAAGAGTTTAGGTATTTTATCACTTTCTTAGTCATTCTTTGACAAATGGCAGCATACGTTTATGGAAAAGGTGACCTGGGGTTTAAGCAATGAGTATTGATGAAGACAAGGAGGAGGAATGTTTCCTGACTGTGAGACCTGTCCCGTATTAACAAAGCGTCTTAGAATAGGATTGCTGATCTTGCATTATAATGAAATGGGTTATATGGATTTTTATTTTACCCTTATTTCACCAGGTAAGTTGACTGAGAACACATTCTCATTTACAGCAAGGACCTGGGGAATAGTTAAAGGGGAGCGGAGATGAATTATGAGGATTAGGTGGCCATGAGGTTATGAGGGCCAGATTGGGAATTTAGCCAGGACACTGGGGTTAACACGCCTACTCTTACGATAAGTGCCATGGGATCTTTAGTGACCACAGAGTCAGGACACCCGTTTAACGTCCCATCCGATAAGGCAGCACCCTACACAGGGAAATATCCCCAATCACTGCACTGGGGCATTTAGAATATTATTATTTTTTGGGAAAAGAGGAAAGAGTGCCTCCTACTGGCCCTCCAACACCACTTCCAGCAGCATCTGGTCTCCCAACCAGGGACCGACTAGAACCAACCCTGGTTAGCTTCAGAGGATGGGGAGGACCTGAGCCTACATCAGCACTCCTGCTCTGAGACACTTTATGAATACGGGCCCTGACCCAGAAAATTAAAACTGGTTCCTAGTTATATAGACTTTAACTATGACCCAGAGTTATTCCTTACCAGGTGAGGAGGTCAGGGAAAACACCTGGCCCTGGCCTAAATGATGACACTCAACAGCACCCTTTAAAGGGGCAATCTACAGTTGCTAAATACATTTTTGGACTTGTGGATAAATGATATGTACCCATTGATTCTTGAAGAATATAACTTATAAATGCCTCATGAGCTTTGTTCAACTGTCGTACCCCATCAGAACCCAAAATATAAGCTGGTTTTACTCCAATGTTTGTAAACAAAGTAAATGTAAACAAACCCTACAAACATGGTTAAAACTATAATTTTGATATCATGGATGGTCAGTCTTTGCATCCATGGCTCTGTATATGAATTTGAGTGGTTACATTTCTCCAGCCCCATTTTAACGGAAATGGGCGGGGACACCATTTGTTATTGTTTCAATTGCTGATTGCCACTTTAAAGTAATGCCACATGTTTTATTAAACATTTGACATCACACATTCTCCTCATGTACATTATAACCTGCCTAAAAAGCAGGCAGGATTATCCACCTATCAGACCTGAATCCCAAGGTAAACCTCTCGTCCTTTTCAGCTTTGGGTATTTTAGTTGCAACGCGACACATCTCCTTCACATAGAGTTGATCAGGCTGTTGATTCTGGCCTGTGGAATGTTGTCCCACTCCTCTTCAATGGCTGTGTGCGAAGTTGCTGGATATTGGCGGGAACTGGAACACGCTGTTGTACACGTCGATCCAGAGCATCCCAAACATGCTCAATGGGTGTTGAAATGCAGGAAGTTAGCTCTTTTCCTAAAAAAAAAAGTAGTTTTCCGTAGAACCTCTTTATAATATTTTCATGGGGGGAGGTTGAGGGGCCCCCTGGAGGTAGGTGCCCCGGGGCCCCAAATCTGTTAGTCCGGCCCTGTATCTAAGTTAGGGTGATGAAATCAGTACTCTACTGTACTTGGCACTTAGTTTCCTCTGTTGTTCTTTGTGGTGTTGTCTGAGTGGTAAGTTATGTGCTTTGTCTGTCTGTGGCATTACTGGTGTAGATGAGTGTTGTAATGAGATAATATCTAATTCATTTGGTTATTAATTCTGGAATTTACAGGGCACCACCCACAATGTGAGGCTATTGGAAACTCTAATTTAACAAAAGAGATACAATTATCATATAATTCTGAAGGCAATTACGTTTTTTAAATGATAAGACAAATGCATCTCGGAGGCCAGCAAATACTTTATAAACAAAAAATATTTATTATAAGAACATCAAGATAAAGCAATACATTTAACAGGATGAATGATTAATGAAGGATTTGTTGGCAAAATGATGCAATATGGTACAGAGTCAAGGGGGAAAGAGGAATTAAATGGCCTAAAAGGGTCAGACAAGTAGTTATTCTAAATATGAAACAAAGGCAGGAGTTTTTAGGAGAAAGGTAATAAGTACACACAGATGTACATGCTCAAACCAAACAGGGAATCTAGGGATGAGGAAGACAACAGTGAATGCAGCTTACTTAAATTCTGTAGTGGCTCTGGATCGAGGTGGTGGAACATTCTTGATACACACGGGAAACTGTTGAGCTTGAAAAATCCAGCAGAGTTGCAGTTCTTTACACACTCAAACCGGTGAGCCTGGCACATACTATCATACCCTGTTCAAAGGCACTTAAATATTTTGTCTTGCCCATTTGCCCTCTGAATCCTTCTTTAACCCATCTCCTTCGCTTCATCTACACTGATTGAAGTGGATTTAACAAGTGACATCAATAAGGGATCATATCTTTCACCTGAATTCACCTGGTCAGTCTATGTCATGGAAAGAGCAGGTGTTCTTAATGGTTTGTACACTCAGTGTATATGATTCGATTGTTCACTCAAGCACAGGATTATTCACCCTAAATACTAATTCAAACCATCAATGACGGCTCTTTTCCACCTTTGCTTTACCATCATATTTGTCATTTCGTACACCCATTCTTTGTAGGAACACCAGTCAACCATGACCATTGTCAGTAGCTCAAACACTTGGCCAAACCAACTCCAGTAAGAACATCTGCTTCTCTCCCATGAGTATCAGTTCAGCTCTGGCCATGGTCCACCTGGGGGCCAAATGAGACTCTTCTGCTCTGATGAAACCGGGATACAAACACAAAGGAATATTTTAGAAATCGTTTATCATCAACATTCAACAGTGAAATTCGCCTGTAAAAAGCACACATCAAAAAGTCTTCACCTTTTTATCTGGAGGTCATTTTCCCGTTGTGGAGTGGTTCTACATTTGAAATGTTTGTCCACAGATAAAATGGAAGCTTGTTAAACCAGGAAATGTCAACGAAATGACCAGACTGGTTCTTGTGAATGCTCTCTACTTTAAAGCAACTTGGTTACATACATTCTCCAGTGCTCGCACCTCTGACAAGCCATTTAAAATCAACCAGGTGAGTGAGTATTCTCCCATTGAGCAGCATTGGAATAGAGAATAAACATCTGAAATCATGTATATTGGCATTTCAAATAACCCCCCTACTAAAGGTACAGAACCTTCCAGTCAGCCTATACTGACATAGAAGACAGAACCTTAATCTAGAACCACTACTGAAGATTGATAACCTCCAAGTACAACCCAGTTAATGACTTTATACTGAAAGTATAGAGCCTTACAACATCTATACAGTTTAACAAATGAAATGTGTCAACTAGCCAGTTAGCTTGGGTGCTTGACTGCAGTTGTAAGGTCTGAACGCTCAGATCAAGCTTTCTCCTTGGCCAGAGCGTCCAGTGTGCATTCTGAACGATCCGAGAGTAAAATGCTCTGAATTTACGAATGACCCAGAGCGTACTCTGACACACTGGAGGCAATTTACAAACGCACCTGACAGAGTGAAAAGAAGGAAGCTTGTACAGAATAAAAATATTCCAAAACATGCATCCTGTTTGCAATAAGGCACTACAGTAATACATCAAAATATGTGGCAAAGAAATGAACTTTTTGCATTATGTTTAGAGCAAATCCAACACAACATGTCACTGAGTACCACTCTTCATATTTTCAAGCATGGTGGTGGCCGCATCATGTTATGGGTATGCTTGTAAAGTTGTTTCCATTGCAAGTTAAAGTGTACTGTTAGCTATCTAGCTAACGTTGGCTTGTTTGTATCTCAGAAAGCCATTTGCATTGCTAGTTATAGCCTAATGTTAGCTAGATACAGTTGAAGTCGGAAGTTTACATACACTTAGGTTGGAGTCATTAAAACTCGTTTTTCAACCATTCCACAAATGTATTGTTAACAAATTATAGTTTTGGCAAGTCGGTTAGGACATCTACTTTGTGCATGACACAAGTAATTTTTCTAACAATTGTATACAGACAGATTATTTCCCTTAAAATTCACTGTATCACAATTCCAGTGGGTCAGAAGTTTACATACACTAAGTTGACTGTGCCTTTAAAAAGCTTGGAAAATTCCAGAAAATGATGTCATGGCTTTAGAAGGTTCTGATAGGCTAATTGACATAATTTGAGTCAATTGGAGGTGTACCTGAGGATGTATTTCAAGGCCTACCTTCAAACTTAGTGCCTCTTTGCTTGACATCATGGGAAAATCAAAAGAAATCATCCAAGACCTCAGAAAAAACATTGTTGACCTCCACAAGTCTGGTTCATCCTTGGGAGCAATTTCCAAACGCCTGAAGGTACCACGTTCATCTGTACAAACAATAGTACGCAAGTATAAACACCATGGGACCACGCAGCCGTCATACCACTAAGGAAGGAAACGCGTTCTGTCTCCTAGAGATCAACATACTTTGATGCGAAAAGTGAAAATCAATCCCAGAACAACAGCAAAGGACCTTGTGAAGATGCTGGAGGAAACAGGTACAAAAGTATCCATATCCACAGTAAAACGAGTCCTATATCGACATAACCTGAAAGGACGCTCAGCAAGGAAGAAGCCACTGCTCCAAAACCGCCATACAAAAGCCAGACTACGGTTTGCAACTGCACATGTGGACAAAGATCTTACTTTTTGGAGAAATGTCCTCTGGTCTGATGAAACAAAAATACAACTGTTTGGCCATAATGGCAATCGTTATCTTTGCTGCAGGAGGGACTGGTGCACTTCACAAAATAGATGGCATCATGAGGAAGGAAAATTATGTGGATATATTGAAGCAACATCTCAAGACATCAGTCAGGAAGTTAAAGTTTGGTCGCAAATGGGTCTTCCAAATGGACAATGACCCCAAGCATACTTCCAAAGTTGTGGCAAAATGGCTTAAGGATAACAAAGTCAAGGTATTGGAGTGGCCATCACAAAGCCCTGACCTCATTCCTATAGAACATTTGTGGGCAGAACTGAAAAAGCGTGTGCGAGCAAGGAGGCCTACAAACCTAACTCAGTTACATCAGCTCTGTCAGGAGGAATGGGCCAAAATTCACCAAACTTATTGTGGGAAGCTTGTGGAAGACTACCTGAAACATTTGACCCAAGTTAAACAATTTAAAGGCAATGCTACCAAATACTAATTGAGTGTATGTAAACTTCTAACCCACTGGGAATGTGATTAAATAAATAAAAGCTGAATTAAAACATTCTCTCTACTATTATTCTGACGTTTCCCATTCTTAAAATAAAGTGGTGATCCTAACTGACATAAGACAGGGAATTTTTACAAGGATTAAATGTCAGGAGTAGTGAAAAACTGAGTTTAAATGTATTTGGCTAGGGTATATGTAAACTTCCGACTTCAACTGTAGCTAACATTGAACCTAGTAGGCGGTGATTATGGTCATTTATTGGACTACATAAAGTGTATTTTTGCTACTACTTTCACCACTTTTACTCTTGAAATCTTTGGTTATTTACTATACTACCTTACTCTGTTTAGCAACCTGGCCTCACTTGAATCCTTAAAGAGATGGGTGGGGCTAAGACTTAAGAGGATGTGAACAATGCTGAATGGGTGTAGACAAAGAAGAGCTCTCCAGTAGGTGTACCAAAACATTCAAGGGCCATGTTATGGGTATGATTGTCATCGGCAAGCACTAGGGAGTTTTTTAGGATAAAAAGAAAAGGAATAGAGCTAAGAACAGGCAAAATCCTAGAGGAAAACTTGGTTCAGTCTGCTTTCCAACAGACACTGGGAGACAAATTCACCTTTCAGCAGGACAATAACCTAAAACCCAAGGCCAAATCTACACTGGAGTTGCTTACCAAGATGACATTGAATGTTCCTGAGTGGCCTAGTTACAATTTTGACTTAAATCGGCTTGAAAATCTATGGCAAGACTTGAAAATGGCTGGCTAGCAATGATCAACAACCAACTTGACAGAGCTTAAATAATTTTTAAAAGAATAATGGTCAAATATTGTACAATCCACGTGTGCAAAGCTCTTAGAGACTTACCCAGAAAGATTCACAGCTGTAATCACTGCTGTGAATGACCCCCCCCCCCCCCCCCCCCAAAGGTGCGGACTCCGACCGCACAACCTTTATTTTACATAACAGGGTAGGGGCCGGGTGGGTATTCCGCCTCGGAGGCGGATCCGGCTCCAGGCGTGACGACCACATACTCTTCGCCTCCCTGTTGCGCCCCTGGTCTGGTCTGGACCTCGGCGAGCTGCTTCCCCTCTCCTTCCTTCCACGATACTCCAAGCCCTGTCTGGACCCTGGTGTGGGAGACCCCAAACCTGGAGAGGGGCTGACGTCTGGGTCTGGACTGGAGCCGCTGACCGGAGCTGGACTATGCACCGGTGGAGCGGACTGCTCTGGCACCGGAGTGGAGCCGCTGACCGGAGCTGGACTGAGCACCGGTGGAGCGGACTGCTCTGGCTCCAGAGTGGAGCAGCTGACTGGAGCTGGACTGGACCCCGGTGGAGCGGACTGCTCTGGCTCCGGAGTGGAGCGGCTGACCGGAGCTGGAACAGGCACCAGTGGAACGGGCACGGGCCGTGCCGGACTGGACACACGCACCACTGGTCTGGTGCGAGGAGCAGGCACGGGCCAGACCGGACTAGGAACACGCATCACTGGCTTGGGGCGAGGGGCAGGAACGGGCCGGGCCAGACTGGCGACACGCACCACTGGCTTGGTGCGAGGAGCAGGAACGGGCCGGGCCGGACTGGGAACACGCACCACTGGCTTGGTGCGAGGAGCAGGAACAGGCCGGGCCGGACTGGGAACACGCACCACTGGCCTGGTGTGAGGAGCAGGAACGGGCCGGGCCGGACTGGGAACACGCACCACAGGCCTGGTACGAGGAGCAGGAATGGGCCGTACCGGACTGGGGACACACACCACTGGCTTGGTGCGGGGAGCAGGCACGGGCCGTACCGGACTGGGAACACGCACCACAGGCCTGGGGCGAGGAGCAGGAACGGGCCGGGCCGGACTGGGAACACGCACCACTGGCTTGGTGCGAGGAACAGGAACAGGCCGGGCTGGACTGGGAGCACGCACCACTGGCCTGGTGTGAGGAGCAGGAACGGGCCGGGCCGGACTGGGAATACGCACCACTGGCCTGGTGCGAGGAGCAGGAACAGGCCGGGCTGGACTGGCGACACGCACCACTGGCTTGGTGCGAGGAGCAGGAACGGGCCGGACCGGACTGGGAAGGTGCACTGGTGACACAGTGCGTCTCTCCGCATACCTGGGTTCCTTTATTAACCCCCGCTCTTTATGCTGCCTAACCAGCTCCTCTCTCCGTGCCTCTACTTCCTCCTTTTCCCTACGAGCCTCCTCTTGAATGGATCTCTCCCGCTCTATTCTAGCTATCAGCCCCCGTAATATGGTTGCCTCCTCTCTCACCCTGCAGATCCGATCCTTCTCTCTCTCGGCACTCCTCCTCCAGTGAAGACTCCTCCGGGAGCCCCCACGAGTTAGGGAACAGAAACTCATCGTCGTCGTCGTCATCCTCCGACTCCTCAGTATAATACTGTTCCCACTCTTCTTCCCATGGTCGTAGGGACTCAATCTGGAAACCCACCGGGTGCAGTGATCGGGGCTCTTCTCTCTCGCTCCCCGACCACCCCTTTAGCCCCCCCAACATGTTTTATTGGGGCTGCTTCTCGGGCTTCCTCCTCGGCCGTCTTCTGTGTTGCCGTTGCTCCTCTCCTGCCTGGGCTTCCTTCTTCACCCAGGGTCCTTTTCCCGCAAATATCTCCTCCCAAGACCAAAACTTCTCCACCTGTGTCCAGGGTGTTTGCTCCTGGGCACGCTGCTTGGTCCGTGTTTGGTGGGATCTTCTGTCACGTTCGTTTAAGGACGGGTCAGACCAAGGCGCAGTGTGAAATGCGTACATGTTTATTTAAATGATAAACACACGACAAAACAACAAACCAACGAAACGTGAAATGCTAAGGCTGAACACTAAACAAGCCTACTCACGAAACAAGATCCCACAACTAACGAGTGCCAATAGGCTGCCTAAGTATGATCCCCAATCAGAGACAACGAGCGACAGCTGTCTCTGATTGGGAATCACACCCGGCCAAACATAGACATACAATCCTAGAAAGCAACATAGAAATACTAACATAGAATATTCACACCCTGACTCAACATATAAGAGTCCCCTGAGTCAGGGCGTGACATTTCATCTCCTTTCTATCTCTTACAAAATGTCTAATCTCATTTCCCCTCATACAATTGTGTGTTTACATCATCAAAGCAGCACCAACCCCTCCAAGCTGTTCTATAATTGACTCAAAGTGTGGTAGCCGTAATTGCGTAAGAAGAAAACATGTGCAATGAGTGTTCTAGAAAACGCTCAATTGGAATTAGGACTTTCTTAATAACATGGAGGGAGGATTTGGGCGCCTCAGCCCCACAGCTCTGATATGGGACATCGAGAGAGCGAGAGAGAGAGAGAGAGAGAGAGAGGCTAGAGTGATGGTTGTGTTTAGGCCAGAAATAGAGTAGGGATTACTTACTGTAAAACCATGGTATTAAATCATTTAGTTTCCACAAAACATACCTCCTGCTACTGTAACATGTCCAATGGTAAATTTAAGATCAGGATTTTTATTGTGTCAAAAATTGTTTATTACAATATCGTAAGACGGACATTGAATTACCTAAACATGGTCTCAGTGGATTTACGTAACACAACGCATATGCACAGTGGTGATTGAAGTCTTTAAGTCTTGATCTGAATTTTCCTCTTAATCTTGCATACTGCTGTATTACTTAACAATATAAGATAGTGTTGTGAGAGGATGACTTGCCCTTAATCTTGCATACTGCTGTATTACTTAACAATATAAGATAGTGTTGTGAGAGGATGACTTGCCCTTAATCTTGCATACTGCTGTATTACTTAACAATATAAGATAGTGTTGTGAGAGAATGACTTGGCATTTTATCTGATTGGTTATACTGTAAGATGCTTGTAATGCAAAGCAGTGTTTGACAAACGGCTCAGTGACATTTTAGTTGGGTCCATCTGTTTCATGTTTGTTAAGTGAGCACCACCTAGTGGAGGACATTAAAAGAGAGGGAGAGAGTGAGAAGGAGCGAGAGCAAAGAGAGAGAGTGGGTAGGAATAGAGAGAGGGAGAGGGAGAGGGAGACCAGACTTCCGCCCAGTCCAAAATCAAACCCTCTTCCCCAAACACTTTGTTGGTCTGAACGGATTGGACGGATGTAAGCCATATCATTAATATTACAGCAGCTCCACCTAGCCCTCCATTCTCAGATCTAGGTTTACAGGACAGACAAGCGACAGAAGGAGGCTGGTTTTGGACTGGGCCAAAACATTTCTTGGCCCACTTGGCTGTCTCAAACCAGGGCCACGTTCAGTAGACAAAAGTTGTCGAATGTTGCAGATAGATATGCCATGAATAGGGCTGATGTGATTACTTATTCTATACTGAACAAAAATATAAACACAACATGTAAAGTGTTGGTCCCATGTTTCTTGAGCTGAAATAAAAGGTATCCGAAATTTTCCATATACACAAAAAGCTTATTTCTCTCACATTTGGTGCACAAATGTGTTTACATCCTTGTTAGTGAGCTCTTCTCCTTTGCCAAGATAGTCCATCCACCTGACAGGTGTGGCATTTCAAAAAGCTAATTAAACAGCATGATCATTACACAGGTGCACCTTGTGCTGGGGACAATAAAAGGGCACTCTAAAATGTGCAGTTTTGTCACCAAACACAATGTTACAGATGTCTCAAGTTTTAAGTGAGCACGCAATTGGCATGCTGACTGCAGGAATGTCCACCAGAACTGTTGCCAAATAATTTAATGTTAATTCCTCTACCATAAGCCACCTCCAACAGCGTTTTAGAGAATTTGGCAGTACGTCCAACCGACCTCACAACCGCAGACCACGTGAAACCACGCCAGCCTAGGACCTCCACATCTGGATTCTTCACCTGCGGGATCGTCTGAGACCAGCCACCCGGACAGCTGATGAAACTGAGGAGTATTTCTGTCTGTAATAAAGCCCTTTTGTGGGCTGGGCCTGACTCCCCAGTGGGTGGGCCTATGCCCTCCCAGGCCCACCCATGGCTGCTCCCCTGCCCAGTCATGTGAAATCCATAGATTAAGGATTAAGATTTCCTTATATGAACTGTAACTCAGTAAAATCGTTGGTTCTTGCATGGACTTGGTCTTTTATCAATTAGGGCTATTTTCTGTATACACCCCTCCTTGTCACAACACAACTGATTGGCTCAAACGCATTAAGAAGGAAATAAATTCCACATATTCCACAAATTAACTTTTAACAAAGCACACCTGTTAATTGAAATGCATTCCAGGTGACTACCTCAAGAAGCTGGTTGAGAGAATGCCAAGAGTGTGCAAAGCTGTCATCAAGGCAAAGGGTGGCTACTTTGAAGAATCTCAAATATAAAATATATTTTGATTTGTTTAACACTTTTTTGGTTACTACATGATTCCATATGTGCTATTTCATAGTTTTGATGTCTTTACTATTATTCTACAATGTAGAAAATAGTAAAAATAAAGAAAAACCCTTGAATGAGTAGGTGTGTCCAAACTTTTGACTGGTACTGTATATGTGCAAATGTCAATTAATTCAATGTATGTTTATTTATTCCTTTATTGATTGATGTATTATTTATTTATCACCTGTATTCCATGAGAGAACTGTCCCAATAATATATGATATCAACTGTGCACATGCAATACTGTTGGTAGGCCTACATTGTTATAATATGTTCATCCAACAGAGGATGCTGATGGGCATTATGAAACAATAACATCAAGGGCAGGCTTGTTGATAACTTTGAAACTCCATAGGCGGCCCCTTTAAGAAAGAAAGTCTGCTGACATTGACGAAATTCCCTGGTCTGGCTTGTGTGAGAGCTATGAAATCAACAAGAGAGAGACTGATTTCAAACGGTACTGAAGGATATAGCCTATGCTAAAGGAACTGGCATTTCTACAAAACGAATCAAGGCTGCAGCGGGATGTAAATCGTTGCTTTGGTTTACAGAAGAGCGGTTTGCGATGGCGGGGCTGAGGCTCAATGAACATCTTGTGGCTTGGCGGTTCTGAGCAGGTGTACGCTACTGGATACATTCAAAGGCAATTCTCAGTGTTAATGAAACTTTGCTACGATTTACGGGCTGGGTAAGAATAAACTTTATTTTTAATAGAAATAATGTCGATGTAAAGTAGCCTAGTTCAAGTCTTTGCGTATGGTGTTTATGTAAACGTCTGTTGGCTTTTAGTTGGGTAATTCATTATTATTTAATGGAGGGCAAGGGCTACTGTGCGTAGCCTGTTATTTACGAAGATTACAATTTAATTGAGAAATAGGAATTAGGCATTACAGAAATAAAACAGTATTACCAATGAACGTTGCATCGCCATAGCTTCAGTAATGAATCGTGGGAAGCGAAGACAAACATAACGGACTTGTTACATTTTGTCACAGCGGGCCAACACCTACTGTTGCTCATGCGCTTTGTTACAGAGTCGCAAATCGTCGAGGGTACAGTGAAGCCATACGACACTGGTCCTTCATGCTCCGTCAATTATCACGGTGTTTTAGGCTCATATCTTATCAGCTGTTGTCTTTTTTGTTTATTTGTTTGCTGCGAAGCTATGACAGCTCGCAGTGCCTTAGCCTTTGATCATAACTATGTTCCATTACGTTACACAAGTCATTGGACGAAGGCGTCTTCTGTAAGCAGAAGGTTGGTTAAGAGCCCCGACGCTCGGTCTGAACATTAACATGCATCGCTTGCGGAACTGCTTTGGAAGCATAAGGACCTTATCTTTCATATCAGCAATAAATAATTTTAAGAAACAATGTTAAATTGATACACGCCTTTATAGGGTTGGGGTTAGTGTGTGCTTACAGAAGACAGGGACCACCTGTACTAATTAGCTATCTAGCATGCTCTGAACACCTGTGTGTAACAGAAGAAGGCCGCCAGAAACATGTTGTCACGGAAAATACTGTTGGCTGCAACTGATAAAGCTGTTAAAACGGTGTAGAATAAAGCCTGGTTCACAATGAAGGCCTTAATGCCCAAATCAGTTTTGTTTTTGAAATACGTTTTGTAATACTGACTGTACAAACAGCAATAGACAAGTGACCTAATTGGATTTGTGTGTTCAGACAGCAGTCATTTGCTGACATACCTACTCTAGTTGTCATAATAATAAGTGTGTGCACAGTGGTGACGGCTGATGGGTGTTGGTGCTTAGGCTTCCGATTTAGCCTAGCTTCCATCGCAAAAGATGTGAGCTTTGACCAAGTGTAGTGAGACTCCTAGACCAAGTAGATTCTCAGCGATTTGGAAGTGAGAAAAAGAAGCATGAATAGCTTTCTGGTGTCCTCAGATAAACTAGACCAATGTTATTTTATCTTTTCTAAATAATAATAATAATTGTTGAAATTAGGTTGTTTTTGTCCCTATTCCACTTAATTTGCAATAAAAATGACCAAACACTCAACTCCTTTACTAAAACATTTCAACATATAGCCTAACTTTGACATTCATTCAGAATTCAGTCTCTGAATGAACAATCACACGTAGACTACAAGGCCAGTGGTGTGCAACCAGGAATGACATTGACATGTCTTTTTGGTGGACTTCATGTGAAACGAAACCCGTGAGGTGACTGTGCCTAATAAATGTAATGCCTACGTGTGTGAGAGGTGTAAAGCACTTGCCAGGGGGGGTTTCCGCGTGGGAGTTTTTAGTTTGTATTATTCTCAGAAATGTCTGTCAATCTCACCCTAAATCTAACAATGTCTGATTTAATGTCTTTGGTGAATTGAACAATGTCCTATGTTCTATGCAAGTGTGGGACCTTCCATCACTACTAAACAATGCCAAGGACTATCCAGTACCTAGAATGCTGTTCTGTTCTCAGAAAGTGCTCAATCAAATCAAATCAAATTTAATTTGTCACATACACGTGTTTAGCAGATGTTATTGTAGCGAAATGCTTGTGCTTCTAGCTCCGACAGTGCAGTAATATTTAACAAGTAATATCTAACAATTTCACAACATATACACACATCTAAGTAAGGAATGGAATTTAATAATATATACATATATGGACAAGCAATGACAGAGCGGCATGGACTAAGATACAGTAGAATATTATAGAATACAGTATATACATATGAGATGAGTAGTGCAAGATATGTAAACATTATTAAAGTGACTAGTGTTCCATTTCTTAAAGTGGCCAGTGATTTCAATAGGCAGCAGCAGCCTCTAATGTGCTAGTGATGGCTATTTAGCAGTCTGATGGCCTTGAGATAGAAGCTGTTTTTCATTCTCTCGGTCCCAGCTTTGATGCACCTGTACTGACCCCGCCTTCTGGATGATAGCGGGGTGAACAGGCAGTGGCTCGGGTGGTTGATGTCCCTGATGATATTTTTGGCCTTTCTGTGACTTCGGGTGCTGTAGGTGTCCTGGAGGGTGGGTAGTTTGCCCCCGGTAATGCGTTCGGCAGACCGCACCACCCTCTGGAGAGCCCTGCGGTTGCGGGCGGTGCAGTTGCCGTACCAGGCGGTGATACAGCCCGACAGGATGCTCTCAATTAAACACACACACACTCACACACACTAGGCATTGAGGGGAGCGGATTCAAGTTTCTCTGTGGCCCCTTCTCTTTTATTCAGCAGATTCATATCAGAGGTGGGAATCTCATTGAAGTGAGACACGACAGCACTCATGGCTGCCATAGCAATGGCTCTCATAGGAGTTATAGACTGATGTGCAGTCATGAGTACTGTGTGTCAATGTGCCTGAATATTTATGAGGTGTGAGTGTGTCTTGATTCTGTGTAGTCTAACTTTGTATATGTTTGACTGTGTGTATGATTTAAGCAGTACTTCAGAACTCTCTAGGAATATCCCATTGAAGAAAAACTCACTCTCTTCTCTGAACAACATTACAGCTTTACCCAATAGTACCCTCTCACCTCACCTTGCTCCTGTAACTGTCTAGATGCTTCGCTAAGCTAAGCTAATGGTGGTGAATGACTCACTGTACAGGTCTGCTATGTGATCATTATCTGACTAGAGAATGTTACCTAAGGACTGATCTAAGGTCAGAGGTTAATCAACCTCCTAAATGGTCATGGTTAGGATTAGGGCAAGGGTAATCTGATCCTAGATCTGTGGTTAGGGGTAACTTAACATCTACCTTGAGCATCATTAGTAGGGGCTTAGTGACACACTGACCATAGAGGTGTATAATGAGGTGAGCAGAGTATTTCTAGTGATGCACACGAGGACACAACAAGCTTAGATGACACTCCCCTTGAGAGCCGGACCAGAATCCCCTGGCCAGAAAATGGCCTGAACTATCCAATACAAAGTCCTGTGTCATCCCTGTTGGTCTGCTCTAATGGTGTCGTCACTTGTAGGACACCGAGCTCAGATGCCTACCGTTTTACGTTCGAGTGAAGGATCCCTTGGAGCAGGATCCCTTGGAAATGGCTAACTGGCCTTTTAATGAGGCCTGCGTCCCTTATGTGAGTCAGCCTGGTTGGTCTGGGTGTGTAAGTTGTCATTAGTGTCATTAGAATCATTAGATGCTCTCTCAACATTTAGGTTTCGGTTTGTGCAGGATTTAATGAAGTGTGAGTGAGCCAAGGCCTTTCAGGTAGGCGAGGTGGTGTGTGTGTGTGTGTGTGTCTCTCGCTCTCTTGCTCTCTCGCTCTCTTTCTCTGTTCATGTGTAGGTGGGAGGTGGAAGTGTTCGTTTTCAGCTGAATGAAAGGGATAGAGGTTTGAAGGTCCTGATGGTTTGTCTCTGCCCACACAGAGAGGAGTCAATGTTGTGTTCAGAGAGACCTTGAGTATAATATAATATAATCTCTCCTCTCTCATCTAATGGACCCCCGGCTTTCCAGCTCCTCCATCTCACTGTTACTCTGAGAACAGCTGCTTCTGGTCTCAAACTAATGAAAACCTAAAAGCTGTAGATAGAAAGATGCAGTAGGCCTATAACAGCACAGCTATAACCCTGAGAGCTGCATGTTGTTATCAAGCCAGATCTGTTTTCTAGGGGGAGGTGGGTGTGTGAGAGAGCACAATCGTGTCACCCACCAAGCTTCCACTAGCCCCTTTCCACCCCCCCAATACAGCCCAGGAGGTGTGTGTGCAGGGCTGGCTCCAGGCATAAGCGGTCGCTTAGGCCCCTGACCAATTATTTTCTTCTATTCTTATTTACAATAATAGTGACTTGAAAATGACGCAATACATTAATTACCATTAATTTCTATTGGGCACAACATAATCTGAAACACAACCAAAACAAACTGCAAATGCATCCAACAAGTTTGTAGAGTCACAAGCTTGATGTAGTCATTGTGTGCTAGGAATATGGGACAAAATACGAAACGGTTGACAGTATAATACAGTATAGGTGAATTTGTCCAAATACTTATGATACCTTCAAATGGGGGGACTAGATAGTGAGAAGGTTAGAGGCATAAAAATGCTAACCTCCCCTGTTATTGGTAATGGTGAGAGATTAGCATGTTTTGGGGGTATATGACATGACACCTTCAAACATAAAGTGCTTTTATTTCTAAATGGTAAAACGGATATGAATGAAAATACCGTCTAATTAAAGGTGACATTCTGTACTGTTGCCTCATATAAAACATTTTATCACAAATCCAAAATACTGGAGTAGGCTATAGAGCCAAATTAAATGTTTTAGCTTTACTGTCCAAATAAATACGTAGGGGAGTGTAGATCTAGGTCAAAAGGGTTCACATTCATCAAGTCGTTAAGTCATATATTTTTGGCGACCGTGTTTGAAGTGAGAGGGTGATCGCCTCTCGTCTCCATCTCGCTCCACAGCTCGTTCTGGGGTTGTGATCATTTCCTAAGCAGTAAGAGATGTGGCCCTGGAGGACGGCTGATGACAACCGCTGATGGGCCTTAGATGGATCTACCGCTAGATCTATATGGCTGTGATCCAAATGGCACCCTATTCCCAATATAGTGGGCTCCTGAGTGGCGCAGTGGTCTAAGGCACTGCATCTCAGTGCTTGAGGCGTCACTACAGACCCCCTGGTTTGATTCCAGGCTGTATCACAACCGGCCGTGATTGGGAGTCCCATAGGGTGGCGCACAATTGGCCCAGGTTTGGCCGGTGTAGGCCGTCATTGTAAATAAGAATTTGTTCTTAACTGACTTGCCTAGTTAAATAAAGGTAAAATAAGCAGGACTTATAGGGCTCTGGTCAAAAGTAAGTGCACTATATAGGGTACCATTTTGGGACGCAGTCTCTATCATTAGACTGAGTCATAGACAGAGACGACAAACACAATGGTGATAGGCTTTAATTGGATACTGGGGCAGAGATGACTTAAATGGAGTGATCTGCTATAGTGGTAGGCTGTTGGATACTGTGGCTGCTGGCTGGTCTATACAAGGTCATATATTGTATCGGCCACACTCCACAATAGTCTTAACTTGTGCATCTGTATTCCGTAGTGTATCTGTTTAGGTACTTATTTACAAAAAAACGACAACTTCTGATACAAAGAAATGTATTGTCTTGCTCTCGACCCCACCCTTTCATTTTCACTGCTTTTCAAAGGGAAACCTCTGACCCTTGTCTTTTCAGGATTGCTGTACACCATGCTAAGGTAAAGCCACCGAAGAGAGGGGTGTTGAACATGCTAAAGCGGCTGGACAAAATCAGGTTCAGAGGTCAGAAGCGAGACGACTTCCTGGATCTAGCAGAGTCCCCCAACGGATCCGACAATGAATGTAGCGATGACATCCTGCTGAGGACGAGGCCTTCACTCAAGACACAAGACACGGAAGAACTAGGAGACCCTGTGAGTATTCATTCTACTTCGCTGTGTTCTTTGTCTCAAATGCGAGGCCATGAGTAGGGCCAGAAGTTTTTCCTTACCACGTGACCCGACGAGGAAAAACTCTGGGCCATAGTTATAGGCCAGATCAGGTGGTCTGGAAAAACTCCTGGCCTTTCACCAAAGTACTCTACGTCAGTGTTTCCTAGCGTCCACGTTTTTACGTGTGTGCACACGTAACTGCCAAAATAAAGGAAACACTTGAGTAAATGAGTGATACAAGGTATATAGAAAGCAGGTGCTTCCACACAGGTGTGGTTCCTGAGTTAATTAAGCAATTAACATCCCATCATGCTTAGGGTCCTGTATACAAATGCCCCGTTGCCCATTATTTTGGCTACCACATGTCGTGTAAATTCTAACTAATAATGAGGCGAGACAAGGTCAATCACCAATCAGGATATTATTTTATTCAAATCTTATTAAGAAAGCAGCAGGTCACACCACTCACACACGTGAATGGAGTGAGTGCTTTGCAATATTGAGGCTGGTTGACCCAACACTCTTGAGTGTTGGGCCGAGAGCTCTCACATACAAAGAATACAAATATATTTTATAGCACGATACCCCCTCGTATTCTACATAACAGACAGCAGATGTGTGGAATGGGTCAAAAGGTGAGATTTGATATATGAGAAAGGAGTATCCCCCAGCCAGATAGCATTTGCTGCGAAGACTGTTCTCATTGTATGGAAACCAGGGTTTGGCCCCTACCCAAGCCATCTCTCCCTGGTACCTTACATTACACAAACACCAACTCATTCTATGGATAGCATTTTAAGGTTTTATCACCAAACCATTCATAAATCAATTGTCAGCTCCAGATACCCCTATCTCGAGTAAAACCCATGTCCTTGACCACACGACTAGACTAGCTGCAGGGAGCTGGAGTAGAAACCATCCCTTTACAAAAACACAGCATTAGTAGAACAGTATATAATTGTTAACTATTAATATTAAACAAAGCAGGTAAACATGTTACATGTTAATTTTTCTTTCACACATGGCATGGCTAGAAGAAGAGCTCTCAGTGACTTTGAAAGCGAGGTCTCAAAGGGGGTTTAAAGTGTGTCTCTCAGTCACCAGATTCTGGAGCGGCGCCTGAGACAGCATTTTCCACCACCACCAACAAAACACCAAATTATGGAAACGATACATAAGAAAATCCATCAATGTATCATTCTTGTGCAATTAATATTATAGGCTACATTTGACGTTTTTCTTTCATTATTTTTAGGCTATGGAATTAGTGTGTAAGCCTAAGCTTTAGGGCCTAACTTTACACGTGACAAATAGCCTACACACCAATTGCCAAACGCTTTTGTGAATGGGCAGAAAAAGTTAACTTCGATCCACTGAGGCAAAAAGGACAATGTCTGCATTTTTAATTCAATAAGCGAAAAGCTGCAAAATGGAGAGTTGAAAATAAATAGAAGGGAGGGCCAGAAAAGTAATGTTTGGTAAAGATTTGATGAAGTGGTAATAGAGGATGATAGCAGTGCCTATGTTATGTGTGATGATTGCGCTATACAAATTCGCCAGTCACAAGACCGGGACTTCAAATAGGCCTAATGGGTTAAATGGAAACTGAGATCTGGACACTAGGTCTATGACCTCTCACATAGTCTTACTATTAACTCCTGCAGAATTTAAGCATTTTTTGCAGTATAATGATACACAAAATGTACATTTTGACTCAGGAACAGGAATGGAGAAATTATTTATTTCAGCATCTTGAGAGAATACGAATGCGCAGTCTGTAGATGTGTTATCTTTATCAGCATCATAAAATGTATAGTATTTCAACCACATAAAACATGCATCCAGGTCAAACTGAAATCTTATCAGAAACATGTTGGGTCGTTTCACAGCTTTCTATTACCTTACAACTGGTCAAACTGATGTCATTTTTTTTTTATAGCATTTTCTCCCAGGTCCCTAAACGTCTTTGCTCCACGAAAGAAGCAGAGATGACTGAGAACTTTACGGATATCAACTAGATTGAACCAGTCATTCAATCATTTATGACATTTATTTAGGTGAGCAAGGGTTTATTTAGTTTATTTAATGACCGAAGAGAATCTGCGTGTATCTGCGTTGACTAACAAATAGCGTACCAAAATGTCGGTAATTGTAAGCAGAAACATATCTAAATTGGGCACACAAAAAACCTGCACCACCTGTCAAAATTGTTCCGCAATCTCTGACTGTAGCCTACAGAGATTTTTAGATTTTTTTTAGATTTTTAGTCATTTAGCAGACGCTCTTATCCAGAGCGACTTACAGGAGCAATTAGGGTTAAGTGCCTTGCTCAAGGGCACATCGACAGATTTTTCACCTAGTCGGCTCGGGGATTAGAACCAGCGACCTTTCGGTTACCGGCACAACGCTCTTACCCACTAAGCTACCTGCCGCCAGAGCATTTTCTATATTTGCAGGTTAGGGTCGGGTGCAGGCCTCCGATTTTCACTTTATCACATATAGTCAGGCGGTTGTGAATGGGTTATTAGCAATTGCCGGCGGGTGCGGGTGAACAAACGGCTGGCCAATGCACCACTAGTATCAGTTTTCCACTGAAATGTTCCGCTTGTCCCCCGTTTGATATTTCCCCAAAAAGCTCCTACTGGCAGACGTGTGTGTGTGTGTGTGTGTGTGTGTGTGTGTGTGTGTGTGTGTGTGTGTGTGTGTGTGTGTGTGTGTTAGTATTCCCTCACATCCAGCCTACTCTGCAGACACAGAAGTTTGATCTCCGGTTGACTTCTACATCACTTCCTGGGGAAAGCAAAGAGACAGAAGTTGTTTTAATGTTGCTACAGACGTGTGTGTATGTGTGGCAGGTTCCAATTAAGTAGATTACATATCCCCCATGGAGACATAATAGAGAAACTTAATGTGGCGAGAGAGAATGAAACACAGGACGGTTTTATATGCATTGTTCCTGTTTATTCTGCTCATTACTCAGAGGGAGGGATACAGGGAAACACACAGTACCTCTATAGGCTTTCAGCCACTATGGTTACTCAGTGAATTTATCCTCCCCTGCTTGCCAGTTAATATATCATTTTTGCCGATCTCAGTGTTTGGACTTCTCTTGTCATGAGGGGATATTTTAAACTGCACTGTCGTCTTGACTTTTTCATGCTTCATGTTCCATCAGCTAGTTTTCCCCCTAATTAAAACAGTAGATTAGTCACTTGATTGTTTAATTTCCTCAAAGGAGGCCAGTTTCCTGTGCTCATCTGCTGATTTCTAATATAAACTGTGTCCTTTTCAGAGTTGCACACATTTCGTGTGTTTGTGCACCCATGTGTGATTGTGTACGTCTCCCAGTGTTTGTTGGTGTTTGTGTCGCAGGCTGCCCACCGTGTGTTTCTATGCCAGGCATGTGGGCAGCTACTCACTGAGAGGCCTCCTCCACAGTCAGTGACCTCAGGAAAACACACACAATCATTGCATACACACAGTCCTCTCTCACTCCGTATATACACATACTTTACCCTCCATGCTGTATTCTCCCTGTTCCTCCCCTTTTGGGCCTGTCAGAGCAGAGGAGTCAGACAGGGGCATCTAGATACATATACAGACTAGGAAGGTACAAAAAAAAAGTAGAGTAGGCCTCTTTAGACTATTGAGATACAGTCTCCCATTCACCTGTGTAACCTCTAACTCACGTGTCAAACTCGAGGCCCGGCCCTCTAGCCCATTCAATCTGGCCCGCAGGTGGTTTTTCTGGGGGAAAACGATCTCCATGAACATTGAAATGACTAAAACCAAATCAAAACTTTGTAAACATAATGGACCTACATTTATGGTCAGTTTACTTTGTCCAACTTGCTAACAGTCATCAAAACGAAAGCTAGACAATCGGGGAGTATAAAAAAATTCCAAAAGTGATGGAAAGAGTACTATTTTTTTGCTAGTTTTGACAGCGAGGAAATGTAATGAATTAAGTGCGGCCCTCCAGATCTTGGCGAAGACGGAATGCGGCCCCTGGGAAAATGAGTTTGACTCCCCTGCTCCTACTGGTTAACTGGCACTTCTAACTAACTGGCACACAGGCCCTGGTCACGAGTATTAATCCCCTGGCCACTGCACACCCAAAATGTCCTCCCTCTGTGGTTTAAGGCTGCACTGGGACCGGTGCCAGAGATACTGGGTCACCAACCGTTGCCACACCTCCTTCCCTGTAGCCTAGAGTACTGCTGCTGCTTCAGGTTACTGTGTGTTAACGGTTAGCGTTACAACACCTTATGGCTTCTGGCTTCAGAAGATATGAAAATAGTGTATTTCCTCCACTTCTCTCTGTATGTCACTCTCTCTCTCTCTCCTTTTCTGTTTCTCTGTACTGAATGTATCTTTCTCTCGCTCTCCTTCATTCTCTTCTGTCTCTTCTCTCTTGTCTCTGTCTTGTCTCTGTGGGTTAGATGAGGACAGGAGAAGGCCCTTGATGGATGAGAAGTAGAGTAAATGTTTATTTTCAGCTCAATAAGATGTCTCAGCCTGTCTGTAGCTTAGGGGAGTATAAGCCAAAACGAATAGCATGACAGGAGGCAATTCCTCAGCTGAGATATCCTGACCTATCTATTCAATATGTCATACAACACTAAGATTGTAGGTGCAAGTGATCCATCATGTCAATGCAGTGTCCCCATTCATGATTTAAGGCATTCTGCTAAGGTACAAGGCACAGATACATTCTAATCAATATTTTGCTAAACTATGGAACTTTCCGGATTGGTTGTATTGAGCAGGAATACTGTAACAGCTGATGACTCAATCTCGGATCAATCCATGAATCTATTCCATGCTTCTGTGCTGTTATGGTTTTGCCCATTTTAATCCCCTTCTAACTAGAGCAAATCTCGGCATATAGATTGCAAAATAGATGATAAGAGATTTTTGACGTACCGAATCCATGGCATATTGTTTATGAACTGATACGCAAAACAACGCCGGATTCAAAACATTACAAAATTCTTGCTACCAATAGAATGTTATTTATATGGGGGATACAATCTTCCCAGCTCTGCAGATTTTGCTGCGAAGAGACAGAATCATTAGATCATTTGTTTTGGTACTGTCCATTTGTAGCTTGTTTTTGCTCACAGGTCCAGGAATGGCTGAAGGATTGCAATATTTACCTGGAACTAACCCTGCAGATAGCACTACTGGGTGATCTGAAAAGTCATAGTCAATCGATCAATAATATAATAATTTTAGCGAAAATGTTTATTTACAATCTGTAGAAACAATGAGAATTGAAGGTTTCTGAACTTTTGTGAAACATCACAGTACAGTTGAAATATATATGGCGAATAGAAATCCTATATGGATGGTGTTAAAAGATAGATGGGTGGTGTTGAATGGAGCTGAAGGATGGGACTAATAACAACTGACAACAAACAATAACAAGATAACTAATAATGTAAGCATACTGTGTCCATAATAAGTATATAGGTTATAGGTTGGGAGCTTTTGTGAAAGAGCACAGTTAGAAAGATATGGCATATAGAAGCAAACCGGATGGACATCATGAAAATGATCGGAGAGGTTGAGGAAGTTCAGGAGTAAAAACAAACAAAATATAATTATTGTAAAATTGACTGTCCATGAAATGTATATAATTTGTATAAGCTTGAAGTAGAGGCCAAAGCGGTGTTGTTCACTAGTTTACTCCAATTAGGGAAGGGGTGGTGGGGTTGGAAAGTAATGAAGGGAAATATATTTTTAAAAAGCTATATGTATGTGTATGTACAGTTGAAGTCGGAAGTTTACATACACTTAAAACTTGTTTTTCAACCACTCCACACATTTCTTGTTAACAACCTATAGTTTTGGCAAGTCGGTTAGGACATCTACTTTGTGCATGACACAAGTAATTTTTCCAACAATTGTTTACAGACAGATTATTTCACTTATAATTCACTGTATCACAATTCCAGTGGGTCAGAAGTTTACATACACTAAGTTGACTGTGCCTTTAAACAGCTTGGAAAATTCCAGAAAATGTCATGGCTTTAGAAGCTTCTGATAGGCTAATTGACATCATTTGAGTCAATTGGAGGTGTACCTGTGGATGTATTTCAAGGCCTACCTTCAAACTCAGTGCCTCTTTGCTTGACATCATGGGAAAATCCAAAGAAATGAGCCAAGACCTCAGAAAAGAAATTGTAGATCTCCACAAGTCTGGTTCATCCTTGGGAGCAATTTCCAAACGCCTGAAGGTACCACGTTCATCTGTACAAACAATAGTACGCAAGTATAAACACCATGGGACCACGCAGTCGTCATACCGATCAGGAAGGAGACGCGTTCTGTCTCCTAGAGATGAACGTACTTTGGTGTGAAAAGTGCAAATCAATCCCAGAACAACAGCAAAAAACCTTGTGAAGATGCTGGAGGAAACGGGTACAAAAGTATCTATATCCACAGTAAAACGAGTCCTATATCGACATAACCTGAAAGGCCGCTCAGCAAAGAAGAAGCCACTGCTCCAAAACCGCCTTAAAAAAGCCAGACTACGGTTTGCAACGGCACATGGGGACAAAGATCATACTTTTTGGAGAAATGTCCTCTGGTCTGATGAAACAAAAATAGAACTGTTTGGCCATAATGACCAACGTTATGTTTGGAGGAAAAAGGTGTAGGCTTGCAAGCTGAAGAACACCATCCCAACCGTGAAGCACGGGGGTGGCAGCATCATGCTGTGGGGGTGCTTTGCTGCAGGAGGGACTGGTCCACTTCACAAAATCGATGGCATCATGAGAAAGGAAAATTATGTGGATATATTGAAGCAACATCTCAAGACATCAGTCAGGAAGTTAAAGCTTGGTCGCAAATGGGTCTTCCAAATGGACAATGACCCCAAGCATACTTCTAAAGTTGTGGCAAAATGGCTTAAGAACAACAAAGTCAAGGTATTGCAGTGGCCATCACAAAGCCCTGACCTCAATCCTATAGAAAATGTGTGGGCAGAACTGAAAAAGCGTGTGCGAGCAAGGAGGCCTACTAACCTGACTCAGTTACACCAGCTCTCTCAGGAGGAATGGGCCAAAATTCACCCAACGTATTGTGGGAAGCTTGTGGAAGGCCACCCGGAACGTTTGACCCAAGTTAAACAATTTAAAGGCAATGCTACCAAATACTAATTGAGTGTATGTAAACTTCTGACCCACTGGGAATGTGATGAAAGAAATAAAAGCTTAAATAAATAATTCTCTCTACTATTATTCTGACATTTCACATTCTTAAAATAAAGTGGGGATCCTAACTGACCTAAGACAGGGAATTTTTACCAGGATTAAATGTCAGGAATTGTGAAACTGAGTTTAAATGTATTTGGCTAAGGTGTATGTAAACTTCCGACTTCAACTGTGTGCATGTACAGTGGGGAGAACAAGTATTTGATACACTGCCGATTTTGCAGGTTTTCCTACTTACAAAGCATGTAGAGGTCTGTAATTTTTATCATAGGTACACTTCAACTGTGAGAGACAGAATCTAAAACAAAAATCCAGAAAATCACATTGTATGATTTTTAAGTAATTAATTTGCATTTTATTGCATGACATAAGCATTTGATAACCTACCAACCAGTAAGAATTCCGGCTCTCACAGACCTGTTATTTTTTCTTTAAGAAGCCCTCCTGTACTCCACTCATTACCTGTATTAACTGCACCTGTTTGAACTCGTTACCTGTATAAAAGACACCTGTCCACACACTCAATCAAACAGACTCCAACCTCTCCACAATGGCCAAGACCAGAGAGCTGTGTAAGGACATCAGGGATAGAATTGTAGACCTGCACAAGGCTGGGATGGGCTACAGGACAATAAGCAAGCAGCTTGGTGAGAAGGCAACAACTGTTGGCACAATTATTAGAAAATAGAAGAAGTTCAAGATGACGGTCAATCACCCTCGGTCTGGGGCTCCATGCAAGATCTCACCTCATGGGGCATCAATGATCATGAGGAAGGTGAGGGATCAGCCCAGAACTACACGGCAGGACCTGGTCAATGACCTAAAGAGAGCTGGGACCACAGTCTCATAGAAAACCATTAGTAACACACTTCACCGTCATGGATTAAAATCCTGCTGCGCACGCAAGGTCCCCCTGCTCAAGCCAGCGCATGTCCAGGCCCGTCTGAAGTTTGCCAATTACCATCTGGATGATCCAGAGGAGGAATGGGAGAAGGTCATGTGGTCTGATGAGACAGAAATTGAGCTTTATGGTCTAAACTCCACTCGCCGTGTTTGGAGGAAGAAGAAGGATGAGTACAACCCCAAGAACACCATCCCAACCGTGAAGCATGGAGGTGGAAACATCATTCTTTGGGGATGCTTTTCTGCAAAGGGGACAGGACGACTGCACCGTATTTAGGGGAGGATGGATGGGGCCATGTATCGCGAGATCTTGGCCAACAACCTCAGTAAGAGCATTGAAGATGGGTCGTGGCTGGGTCTTCCAGCATGACAACAACCCGAAACACACAGCCAGGGCAACTAAGGAGTGGCTCCGTAAGAAGCATCTCAAGGTCCTGAAGTGGCCTAGCCAGTCTCCAGACCTGAACCCAATAGAACATATTTGGAGGGAGCTGAAAGTCCGTATTGCCCAGCGACAGCCCCGAAACCTGAAGGATCTGGAGAAGGTCTGTATGGAGGAGTGGGCCAAAATCCCTGCTGCAGTATGTGCAAATCTGGTCAACACCTACAGGAAACGTATGATCTCTGTAATTGCAAACAAAGGTTTCTGTACCAAATATTAAGTTCTGCTTTTCTGATGTATCAAATACTTACAGTGGGGAAAAAAAGTATTTAGTCAGCCACCAATTGTGCAAGTTCTCCCACTTAAAAAGATGAGGCTTGTAATTTTCATCATAGGTACACGTCAACTATGACAAACAAAATGAGAAAAAAAAATCCAGAAAATCACATTGTAGGATCTTTAATGAATTTATTTGCAAATTATGGTGGAAAATAAGTATTTGGTCAATAACAAAAGTTTCTCAATACTTTGTTATATACCCTTTGTTGGCAATGACACAGGTCAAACGTTTTCTGTAAGTCTTCACAAGGTTTTCACACACTGTTGCTGGTATTTTGGCCCATTCCTCCATGCAGATCTCCTCTAGAGCAGTGATGTTTTGGGGCTGTCGCTGGGCAACACGGACTTTCAACTCCCTCCAAAGATTTTCTATGGGGTTGAGATCTGGAGACTGGCTAGGCCACTCCAGGACCTTGAAATGCTTCTTACGAAGCCACTCCTTCGTTGCCCGGGCGGTGTGTTTGGGATCATCGTCATGCTGAAAGACCCAGCCACGTTTCATCTTCAATGCCCTTGCTGATGGAAGGAGGTTTTCACTCAATCTCACGATACATGGCCCCATTCATTCTTTCCTTTACACGGATCAGTCGTCCTGGTCCCTTTGCAGAAAAACAGCCCCAAAGCATGATGTTTCCACCCCCATGCTTCACAGTAGGTATGGTGTTCTTTGGATGCAACTCAGGATTCTTTGTCCTCCAAACACGACGAGTTGAGTTTTTACCAAAAAGTAATATTTTGGTTTCATCTAACCATATGACATTCTCCCAATCCTCTTCTGGATCATCCAAATGCACTCTAGCAAACTTCAGACGGGCCTAGACATGTACTGGCTTAAGCAGAGGGACACGTCTGGCACTGCAGGATTTGAGTCCCTGGCGGCCTAGTGTGTTACTGATGGTAGGCTTTGTTACTTTGGTCCCAGCTCTCTGCAGGTCATTCACTAGGTCCCCCGTGTGGTTCTGGGATTTTTGCTCACCGTTCTTGTGATCATTTTGACCCCACGGGGTGAGATCTTGCGTGGAGCCCCAGATCGAGGGAGATTATCAGTGGTCTTGTATGTCTTCCATTTCCTAATAATTGCTCCCACAGTTGATTTCTTCAAACCAAGCTGCTTACCTATTGCAGATTCATTCTTCCCAGCCTGGTGCAGGTCTACAATTTTGTTTCTGGTGTCCTTTGACAGCTCTTTGGTCTTGGCCATAGTGGAGTTTGGAGTGTGACTGTTTGAGGTTGTGAACAGGTGTCTTTTATACTGATAACAAGTTCAAACAGGTGCCATAAATACAGGTAATGAGTGGAGGACAGAGGAGCCTCTTAAATAAAAAGTTACAGGTCTGTGAGAGCCAGAAATCTTGCTTGTTTGTAGGTGACCAAATACTTATTTTCCACCATAATTTGCAAATAAATTCATAAAAAATCCTACAATGTGATTTTCTGGATTTTTTTTTCTCAATTTGTCTGTCATAGTTGACGTGTACCTATGATGAAAATGACAGGCCTCTCTCATCTTTTTAAGTGGGAGAACTTGCACAATTGGTGGCTGACTAAATACTTTTTTCCCCCACTGTATGTCATGCAATAAAATGCAAATTAATTACTTAAAAATCATACAATGTGAATTTCTGGATTTTTGTTTTAGATTCCGTCTCTCACAGTTGAAGTGTACCTATGATAAAAATTACAGACCTCTACATGCTTTGTAAGTAGGAAAACCTGCAAAATCGGCAGTGTATCAAATACTTGTTCTCCCCACTGTATATGTATGTGTATATATGTGTTTGTGTGATCCCTTATTGATGTCACTTGTTAAATCCACTTCACTCAGTGTAGATGAAGGGGAGGAGACAGATTAGATTATAAGGATTTTTAAGCCTTGAGAGAATTGAGCCATGGATTGTGCATGTGTGCCATTGAGGGTGAATGGGCAAGATAAAATATTTAAGTGCCTTTGAATGGGGTATGGTAGTAGGTGCCAGGCACAGCTGTTTGTTTCAGGAACTGCAAAGCTAAAGAGTTTTTCACGCTCAAGTTTCCCGTGTGTATCAAGAATGGTCCATCACCCAAACGACATCCAGCCAACTTGACAATGCTGTGGGAAGCATTGTAGACAACATGGGCCAGCATCCCTGAGGAATGCTTTCAACACGTAGAGTCCATGCCCAGATGAATTGAGGTTGTTCTGAGGGCAACGGGGATCTTGATCCAGGAGGGAATTGAATGTCTCTGGTGTAACAAAGAAGCTTGATCTTGACACCTAGCCATCTTAGCTTGCACGTTAGCAAATAAAATGTATAGCTGGAGCACTGAGCTAGATATACATTATTTGACACATCTTAGATTTCTTATTGTTATACTTTATATGTTTATAAGCAGTGGGTATGGGGGGGGGGGTTATGGGTACACACAAAACCGGTATTGAAACTCATATTGTCTATTTCAAAATACCCCGGTATACGGTATAAACAGTATATCCCCCAAGCCTAATAAGTATAGATATTTTCTGCCCATGATCAATCATGAGACCAGCTCAATGCCCGCTGTATTTGTGAGGTTGCTGCTGACTTTCTAGTCATTTTCAGAAAAACTACTTTCACAATACTAGAAATAGAAGCATAGAACTGAGTGGAGTAGACCTGAAGTGGTTTTGTAAATGAAGATGCCAGTAATATGCCTCCCCGAGTCATCCAAAGAGTTTGATAACCTTTGTCGGGCTACGCAGCATCCTAGTTCTTTAAGTTCCTGTGCTCAGCTGCAACGATCCCCAACAAACACACACACCATGCTGTGTTGTTGTCTTAGGTCTTTCTTTATGTAGTGTTGTGGTGTCTCTCTTGTCATGTGTGTTGTCCTACATTTTTATTTTTAATCCCAGCCCCCATCCCCACAGGAGGCCTTTTGCCTTTTGGTAGGCCGTCATTGTAAATAAGAATTGTTCCTTAACTGACTTGCCTAGTTAAACAAAGGTTGAATAAATAAATAAATAAAATAAACACACACACTGCTCCTTCCTCAGTGCTTCTTCCTCAGTGCTGCAGATACTCCATGCTAGTTCTGCACTGCTTCTTCTTTGCCCCTCAGGACCAGATCACATGACCTGGGTGTTTACTTCCTCTTCCTGTTTCAGACCCACTCAGTCTAGCCCCTCCCCTCTCCATCTCTCTCTTTCTCTCATCCTCACTCGATATCTCATCATCCCTCTCTATTGTCTATCTCTCTTCCCCCCCCCCCGTCTCCTCTCTCCATCTCTTTCTCTCGCTCTTCCTCCTTCTCTCCATCTCTCTCTGTGACATTTGGTGTACAGTCTGTTTAAAGTCTTTCATTCATCTCACCATCTTTTCCCTTCATCCCTTGTTAATCTCTGGCTGCATCCCAAGTAGGGCATCTTTCCTTCATTCCTTTCTCTCCTCTCATTCCTTGTTCTCTCTCTCGTGGACTTGACAGGTAGCATAATAGATTAAAGTAATGACTGCTGCAGGGAGAAGAAGCTGCTGCAGTGTATGTGCGTTTGTGTGTTCGGCTGTGTGTGTGAGTTAGGCAGTGTGTGTGCGTGTTTGGCTGTTGTGTCTTTGTCAGTGGCGGGAGCCTCTTAAAGGGACACCCTGCCTGCGTTGGTCTGTTGGCGGCTGGTAAACCTTCAGTGGCTCAGAATAGCAACACAGCACTGCAGCTTCGACGCTGTCCTTCTCCTCCCTCCTTTCATCCTCTGTCTGTCGCTTTCTTTAACACACTCCTCTCCTATTTCTGTTGCTTTCTCTGACACATCTTCTTTTTCATCTACTCATCCTCTCTCCCCTCCTCCACTCTTCCCCTCTTTCACCATCTCTCTCTCGCTCACCTGGTATTGGTCTGGTAATCTATGGAGTAATGCGGTACCGTGGACTAAAGCCCTGAGTCAGTCAGTTAGGGAGAGAGAATGGTTGAGTCATAAGTGTTGTGCTTAGACTAGAGGACAGACGGTCAGTCGGTAGGGATCTCCTTTGCAACGCGTTTCAAAACGGGAGGGAAACTCACTGCCCATGTGAGTCATCATACTGGAGATATAGCTACTCCGCCATGGTGTGTGTGTGTGATGCGTGTGTGTCGATCTCATGCATGTTTTAACGTGTGTTTCTTCTCTGTGTGTGTATCTGTGTGTTGATGTCATGCCTGTATTAATGTCAGTTTCGCCTCTCTTGGTGCGTGCAGACGGGTTCTGGGGCTCTCAACTCGGAGCCCGCCTTTCAGGACTTCCAGTGTGTGCGCGTTGATATTACGCCTGTATGAACGTGCATTTCTCCTCTGTGTGCAGGCGGGTTCGGGGGGGCTCACCATGGCTGCAGCATTTCAAGACTTCCAGAGGAGCGAGTCGGACCGGCTAAACGAGGTGAAGGGTCATCTTGAGATTGCCTTACTGGAGAAACACTTCCTACGTAAGTAACCTTAACAACCTAAACACACGTTTTTCTTTTTATTCATCCTACATTGCTACAGTGCCTTGCAAAAGTATTCATCCCCCTTGGCGTTTTTCCTATTTTGTTGCATTACAACCTGTAATTTAAATGGACATACACAAAATAGTCCAAATTGGTGAAATGAAAAAAATTACTTGTTTCAAAAATTCAAACAAATAAATCACTGAGAAGTGGTGCGTGCATATGTATTCACCCCCTTTGCTATGAAGCCCCTAAATAAGATCTGGTGCAACCAATTACCTTCAGAAGTCACATAATTAGTTAAATAAAGTCCACCTGCATAAAGTAATAAAGTGCAATCTAAGTGTCACACGATCTGTCACATGATCTCAGTATATATACACTTGTTCTGAAAGGCCCCAGAGTCTGCAACACCACTAAGCAAGGGGCACCACCAAGCAAGCGGCACCATGAAGACCAAGGAGCTCTCCAAACAGCACAGGGACAAAGTTGTGGAGAAGTACAGATCAGGGTTGGGTTATAAAGAAATCTGACTTTGAACATCCCACAGAGCACCATTAAATCCATTATTAAAAAATTGAAAGAATATGGCACCACAACAAACCTGCCAAGAGAGGGCGCCCGCCAAAACTCACAGACCAGGCAAGGAGGGCAAAGATAACCCTGAAGGAGCTGCAAAGCTCCACAGCGGAGATTGGGGTATCTGTCCATAGGACCACTTTAAGCCGTACACTCCACAGAGCTGGGCTTTACGGAAGAGTGGCCAGAAAAAAGCCATTGCTTAAAGAAAAAAATAAGCAAACACGTTTGGTGTTCGCCAAAAGGCATGTGGGAGATTCCCCAAACATATGGAAGAAGGTACTCTGGTCAGATGAGACTAAAATTGAGCTTTTTGGCCATCAAGGAAAACACTATGTCTGGTGCAAACCCATCACCTCTCATCACCCCGAGAGCACCATCCCCACAGTGAAGCATGGTGGTGGCAGCATCATGCTGTGGGGATGTTTTTCATCGGCAGGGACTGGGAAACTGGTCAGAATTGAAGGAATGATGGATAAATTCTTGAGGGAAAACTGTTTCAGTCTTCCAGAGGTTTGAGACTGGGACGGAGGTTCACCTTCCAGCAGGACAATGACCCTAAGCATACTGCTAAAGCAACACACAAGTGGTTTAAGGGGAAACATTTCAATGTCTTGGAATGGCCTAGTCAAAGCCCAGACCTCAATCCAATTGAGAATCTGTGGTATGACTTAAAGATTGCTGTACACCAGCAGAACCCATCCAACTTGAAGGAGCTGTAGCAGTTTTGCCTTGAAGAGCGGGCAAAAATCCCAGTGGCTAGATGTGCCAAGCTTATAGAGACATACCCCAAGAGACTTGCAGCTGTAATTTCTGCAAAAGGTGGCTCTACAAAGTATTGACTTCGGGGGGGTGAATAGTTATGCACGCTCAAGTTCTTTTTTTTGGTCTTATTTATTTGTTTGTTTCACAATAAAACATATTTTGCATCTTCAAAGTGGTAGGCATGTTGTGTAAATGAAACAACCCCCCCCCCCCAAAAAAAAATAATATATATATATATATATTTTTATTCCAGGTTGTAAGGCAACAAAATAGGAAAAATGCCTTGGGGGGTGAATACTTTCGCAAGCCAACGTATCTGCTTGTGCACATGAATTGGTGAGTCAGTGTGAGAATGGGAGGGGCTGGAGGAATGGCTGTTGTGATGGGGAAAAGAGGATGGGTGAGTTGGAGGAATGGACGAGGGAGTTGGGAATGCTCCGTAGCCTGAGTGGGAAGCAAATTCAATTGTGCTAACTCATGTTCATTCTCACTCACTCACTCACACAAACACACACACACCTCTGTGCTGGGTCAGCCACTCTAGTAATGCCTCTGGCCAATGTGACGGCCATTAACCCCACTCAGGGATGGGTACACACTGCACCAAGCCTACACAACGGTAGTGTAGCACATGTAGTGGCCTGTGCAGTTTTTCCATCCACAGGTCTGCCAGTGAGCCTCTGCATCTCTGAGAGTGTGAGCATGAATTGCTGAAGCTAACACTCGGGCTAAAACTGTATGACTAAAGCCTATTGCTAAGGCTATATGGCTAAAGCTATAGGCTATGGCTAAAGCTATAGGGTTGAAGCTATAGGCTATTGCTAATTGCCAGGGCTAATGCTATATGTCCAAAGCTGCTATAGTGCTAAAGCTATAGGTCTAAAGCTATATGGCTAAATATATGGCTAAATGGACAGTGCTAAATATACACTCCCCTAGTATTTATTTGGACAGTGAAGCTAGAACGTTTTAATTTAGCTCTATACTTCAGCATTTTGAATTTGAGAAAAAGTATTTTATGTGGCGACAGTACAGAATATCACAATTTATTTGAGGGTATTTTGTATCTGTTTTACCATTTAGAAATGAAAGCACTGTATCTATCCCCACATTTGAAGGTGTCATCAATTCATTGTGGTTATCAGGGCTTGGGGGGGGGGGCTTCCATAATTCATAACTTGAAATTCATAACGTACCAACTGCCTCTGTAGCGAAAAATAATAATAATGTAAGCGTAGGCCTGTTTCTTTTTGCAACAACACTCACTCATCAGACATTGTAAGCAAGCTGATTACATTGCCTCCTAAAGACATGATTGACATCGGGAAAAGAGGGTGGGCTATCAGCTGATCATTTAATGTTGATGATGATGTAACTCTGCTAGTTAGCTAGCAATGCTGTCCCCCAAAATATGTTTTACTTGATTGGAGTTTGTTCTGCTGCTGACGTGCCTCTTACCAGTGGTGATATTACATCATTTATGCAGCAGCATACAATACATTTTTGGACTCCCCTTGTTGTGCTGTGCTCACTTGAACAGGAAGGTGGCGCGGCGGTCCTTCTTGTGGGAAAATTGTGTCATCAAAGTCTGGCATTATCTGGATTTATGGAGCTTTCAAGACAACTGGGAAAAACAAGGTCGAATCATGACTTCAGTGCTCTTCAGATCGGAGCTCTAGAAATAGGCCAGAGTTCCCGACTTGGAATTCCGAGTTGGATGACCGTTCAAAACTTGTTTTGTGGATGCTACCATGATTACGGATAATCTCTGTTACGTATATGCCAGGAGTCAGAAAGCAGGTGCAGAAGGTGAGTTAAATACGGAACAGATACAAAAGAACAAACATGGGAAGCGTACTGAAAGTGAGAGACAATCAATAACACCTAAGGACTGATGAACAGAGGGCAAAATAAAGGAGAAGTAATCAGGGAAGTGATGAAGTCCAGGTGTGCCTAATGATGAGGCGCAGGTGTGCGTAATGAAGGGTTGCCAGGACCGGTGGTTAGTAGACCAGCGACGTCGAGCTCCGGCGCGGTGGAACGGGAGTAGATGCGACAATCATGAATGATTTGTCAATAATGAGTGACAAAGTTACAGATGTGTAAATATTTAGTAATATAAAGTATTTGATCCCCTGCTGATTTTGTACGTTTGCCCACTGACAAAGAAATGATCAGTCTATCATTTTAATGGTAGGTTTATTTGAACAGTGAGAGACAGAATAACAACAAAAAATCCAGAAAAACACATGTAAAAAAAAGTATACATTGATTTGCATTTTAATGAGGGAAATAAGTATTTGACCCCTCTGCAAAACATGACTTAGTACTTGGTGGCAAAACCCTTGTTGGCAATCACAGAGGTAAGACGTTTCTTGTAGTTGGCCACCAGGTTTGCACACATCTCAGGAGGGATTTTGTCCCACTCCTCTTTGCAGATCTTCTCCAAGTCATTAAGGTTTCGAGGCTGACGTTTGGCAACTCGAACCTTCAGCTCCCTCCACAGATGTTCTATGGGATTAAGGTCTGGAGACTGGCTAGGCCACTCCAGGACCTTAATGTGCTTCTTCTTGAGCCACTCCTTTGTTGCCTTGGCCGTGTGTTTTGGGTCATTGTCATGCTGGAATACCCATCCACGACCCATTTTCAATGCCCTGGCTGAGGGAAGGAGGTTCTCACCCAAGATTTGACGGTACATGGCCCCGTCCATCGTCCCTTTGATGCGGTGAAGTTGTCCTGTCTCCTTAACAGAAAAACACCCCCAAAGCATAATGTTTCCACCTCCATGTTTGACGGTGGGGATGGTGTTCTTGGGGTCATAGGCAGCATTCCTCCTCCTCCAAACACGGCGAGTTGAGTTGATGCCAAAGAGCTCGATTTTGGTCTCATCTGACCACAACACTTTCACCCAGTTCTCCTCTGAATCATTCAGATGTTCATTGGCAAACTTCAGACGGCCCTGTATATGTGCTTTCTTGAGCAGGGGGACCTTGCGGGCGCTGCAGGATTTCAGTCCTTCACGGCGTAGTGTGTTACCAATTGTTTTCTTGGTGACTATGGTCCCAGCTGCCTTGAGATCATTGACAAGATCCTCCCGTGTAGTTCTGGGCTGATTCCTCACCGTTCTCATGATCATTGCAACTCCACGAGGTGAGAACTTGCATGGAGCCCCAGGCTGAGGGAGAATGATGAGTTATTTTGTGTTTCTTCCATTTGCGAATAATCGCACCAACTGTTGTCACCTCCTCACCAAGCTGCTTGGCGATGGTCTTGTAGCCCACTCCAGCCTTGTGTAGGTCTACAATCTTGTCCCTGACATCCTTGGAGAGCTCTTTGGTCTTGGCCATGGTGGAGAGTTTGGAATCTGATTGATTGATTGCTTCTGTGGACAGGTGTCTTTTTATACAGGTAACAAACTGAGATTAGGAGCACTCCCTTTAAGAGTGTGCTCCTAATCTCAGCTCGTTATCTGTATAAAAGACACCTGGTGCCAGAAATCTTTCTGATTGAGAGGGGGTCAAATACTTATTTCCCTCATTTAAAATGCAAATCAATTTATAACATTTTTGACATGCATTTTTCTGGACTTTGTTGTTGTTATTCTGTCTCTCACTGTTCAAACAAACCTACCATTAAAATTAATGTCAGTGGGCAAACATACAAAATCAGAAGGGGATGAAATACTTTTTTCCCTCACTATATCTATATATATATATATATATATATATATATATATGAGAGAGAACATTTGATCTCAAATCCAAAATGCTGGAGTATAGAGCCAAATGAAACGTTTTTAGCTAAAGATAGGACAGCTGGTACGGCTGCCAGGTGTATTCTGTTAGCGTTTTTTATCAATATCCCTCTCTCTCGGTCGTCTGTCTGTGTCTCGCTCGGTCTGTGTGTGTGTGTCTGTCCTTATTCCCTCTGTTATTGTTCTCCCTGACATGACTTTAATTAATTAGGCGTAGTCCATATTAGCCCTGTAGATGGAGAGGGAAGGTGAACTGTTATAGAAGCTAATCTGCATATATACTGGACATACTCATGCATTATTCACCTCTGCTTTGTGTCCAATGACAGTCTTCCATAGCTGATGTTTGAGTTAGCGTTTAGCATGCTATAGAATACTGTCACAACATGGCAGCCTTTGCTTACTGAAGGTCAGAAGATGTTGTGTTTAGTCCCTGGCCCCTCTGCACACTTCATACTGAATGGCAGTAGGGGACTGTTGTATTCGTGAACTAGAGTGTATCTGTTTCTGGGTAATGCAGGTCCTGACCAGGCCCCTCTGCTCTCTTTCTCCCGCCCTCTATCACTCTTTTCCTCCCAGTATTCTGAGAAATTAAGGCTGTGGGAGGCCCCAGTGCACAAGAGGAGTGGGAGGCCCCAGTGCACAACTGAGCAAGAGGACAAATACATTAGTGTCTAGTTTGAGAAACAGACACCTCACAGGTCCTCAACTGGCAGCTTCATTAAATAGTACCCGCAAAACACCAGTCTCAATGTCAACAGTGAAGAGGCGACTCCGGGATGCAAAGAAAAAGCCATATCTCAGACTGCCCATCTTAATCTTTTCTTTTCATTGGCCAGTCTGAGAAATTGCTTTTTCTTTGCAACTCTGCCTAGAAGGTCAGCATCCCGGAGTCGCCTCTAATGTATTTGTCCTCTTGCTCAGTTGTGCACCGAGGCCTCCCACTCCTCTTTCTATTCTGGTTAGAGCCTGTTTGCAATGTTCTGTGAAGGGAGTAGAAGCAACAGCGTTGTACGAGATCTTCAGTTTCTTGGCAATTTCTCGCATGGAATAGCCTTCATTTCTCAGAACAAGAATAGACTGACGAGTTTCAGAAGAAAGTTATTTGTTTTTGGCCATTTTGAGGCTGTAATCGAACCCACAATTGCTGGTGCTCCAGATACTCAATTAGTGTCAAGAAGGCCAGTTGTATTGCTTCTTTAATCAGCACAACAGTTTTCATCTGTGCTAACATAATTGCAAAAGGATTTTCTAATGATCAATTAGCCTTTTTAAAATGATAAACTTGGATTAGCAAACACAATGTGCCATTGGAACACAGGACTGATGGTTGCTGATTATGGGCCTCTGTACGCCTATGTAGATATTCCATTAAAAATCAGCCGTTTCCAGCTACAATAGCCATTTACAACATTAACAATGTCTACACTGTATTTCTGATCAATTTGGACAAAAAAAATGCTTTTATTTTGAAAAGAAGGACATTTCGAAGTGCCCCCAACCTTTTGAACGGTAGTGTATGCAGTAAAGAGATCAATCAAACTCGACCAAAACAATGGAAATGCATGGGGGATAGATCCTGAATCTCCTCATTGTCCCCCAGCAAAATTACCCAACATTTAGGCTATTGTTTATATGTGTATTTCACACTGTTGAGAAAAAAATCTGTATAATGCTTGTTTGGATGTCAACCCCAATACATGTTCATGTCATCATCACCAATCAGCTGCATTACACTTAAAAACGACTGACTACCACCACCGATTTCTGTATGCTACCAGCTTATACGAACAGGAGTTAACATTTAGCAGTCACTTCTTCTAAACCTGAGAAGGGACAACTTCTAAATGTTATGCTGCAAATACAGTCAAATATATATAAAACGGACTGTAGTAACCACATTGTGGGCCTGTTACAATACATAAATCATGACGGATTTGACGAATATCCACTTTGTTAGATCAGATTTGTTGAATGTGCGCCAATCTGGCATCCTTCTATCCCCCATGGTCTGCGTTCCATTGACCTCTTTACCACATCTATTAGACATGGCAGCATGGACTTGATAGAACCCATGAAGGTTCAGAATACATAATACTTATAATACTGATGAAATGGTTATGTGCTCGGCCAACCAAGGGGTGTCCCAAATGGCACCCTATTCTCTATGTATTGCACTACTGTTTACCAGGCCTCATAAGGCTCTAGTCAAAAGTAGTGCACTATGTAGGGAATAGGATGCCATTTGGGATGCAACCGTAGTTGACAGGTAGCTATTGCAGTGCTAGTGCTGTGGTAATTACATTTACATTTTAGTCATTTAGCAGACGCTCTTATCCAGAGCGACTTACAGGAGCAATTAGGGTTAAGTGCCTTGCTCAAGGGCACATTAACGTCATTTAGCAGACGCTCTTAGCCAGAGCGACTCACAAATTGGTGCGTTCACCCTATAGCCAGTGGGATAACCACTTTACAATTTGGGGGGGGGGGGGTTAGAAGGAATACTTTATCCTATCCCAGGTATTCCTTAAAGAGGTGGGGTTTCAAATGTCTCCGGAAGGTGGTGAGTGACTCCGCTGTCCTGGCGTCATGAGGGAGCTTGTTCCACCATTGGGGTGCCAGAGCAGCGAACAGTTTTGACTGGGCTGAGCGGGAGCTATGCTTCCGCAGAGGAAGGGGAGCCAGCAGGCCAGAGGTGGATGAACGCAATGCCCTCGTTTGGGTGTAGGGACTGATCAGAGCCTGAAGGTACAGAGGTGCCGTTCCCCTCACTGCTCCATAGGCAAGCACCATGGTCTTGTAGCGGATGCGAGCTTCAACTGGAAGCCAGTGGAGTGTGCGGAGGAGGGGGGTGACGTGAGAGAACTTGGGAAGGTTGAACACCAGACGGGCTGCGGCATTCTGGATGAGTTGTAGGGGTTTAATGGCACAGGCAGGGAGGCCAGCCAACAGCGAGTTGCAGTAGTCCAGACGGGAGATGACAAGTGCCTGGATTAGGACCTGTGCCGCTTCCTGTGTAAGGCAGGGTCGTACTCTCCGAATGTTGTAGAGCATGAACCTGCAGGAGCGGGTCACCGCCTTGATGTTGGCGGAGAACGACAGGGTGTTGTCCAGGGTCACGCCTAGGCTCTTCGCACTCTGGGAGGAGGACACAGCGGAGTTGTCAACCGTGATGGCGAGATCATGGAACGGGGAGTCCTTCCCCGGGAGGAAGAGCAGCTCCGTCTTGCCAGGGTTCAGCTTGAGGTGGTGATCCGTCATCCATACTGATATGTCTGCTAGACATGCAGAGATGCGATTCGCCACCTGGTTATCAGAAGGGGGAAAGGAGAAGATTAGTTGTGTATCGTCAGCGTAGCAATGATAGGAAAGGCCATGTGAGGATATGACAGAGCCAAGTGACTTGGTGTATAGGGAGAAAAGGAGAGGGCCTAGAACTGAGCCCTGGGGGACACCAGTGGTGAGAGCACGTGGTGCGGAGACAGCTTCTCGCCACGCCACTTGGTAGGAGCGACCGGTCAGGTAGGACGCAATCCAGGAGTGAGCCGCGCCGGAGATGCCCAGCTCGGAGAGGGTGGAGAGGAGGATCTGATGGTTCACAGTATCAAAGGCAGCAGACAGGTCTAGAAGGACAAGAGCAGAGGAGAGAGAGTTAGCTTTAGCAGTGCGGAGAGTCTCCGTGACACAGAGAAGAGCAGTCTCAGTTGAATGACCAGTCCTGAAACCTGATTGGTTTGGATCAAGAAGGTCATTCTGAGAGAGATAGGAAGAGAGTTGGCTAAAGACGGCACGCTCAATAGTTTTGGAAAGAAAAGAAAGAAGGGATACTGGTCTGTAGTTGTTGACATCAGTGGGGTCGAGTGTTGGTTTTTTGAGAAGGGGAGCAACTCTCGCTCTCTTGAAGACGGAAGGGACATGGCCAGCGGTCAAGGATGAGTTGATCAGCGAGGTGAGGTAGGGGAGAAGGTCACCGGAGATGGTCTGGAGAAGGGAGAAGGGAGGAGGGGATGGGGTCAAGCGGGCAGGTTGTTGGGCGGCCTGCAGTCACAAGTCGCAGGATTTTATCTGGAGAGAGAGGGGAGAAAGAAGTCAAAGCATAGGGTAGGGCAGTGTGAGCAGGACCAGCAGTGTCATTAGACTTAACAAACGAGGATCGGATGTCGTCAACCTTCTTTTCAAAGTGGTTGACGAAGTCATCCACAGAGAGAGAGGAGGGGGGGGGGGGGGATTCAGGAGGGAGGAAAATGTGGCAAAGAGCTTCCTAGGGTTAGAGGCAGATGCTTGGAATTTAGAGTGGTAGAAGGTGGCCTTAGCAGCAGAAACAGATGAAGAAAATGTAGAGAGGAGGGAGTGAAAAGATGCCAGGTCGGCAGGGAGTTTAGTTTTCTTCCATTTCCGCTCCGCTGCCCGGAGCTCTGTTCTGTGAGCTCGCAATGAGTCATCAAGCCACGGAGCTGGAGGGGAGGACCGAGCCGGCCGGGAGGATAGGGGACACAGAGAGTCAAAGGATGCAGAAAGGGAGGAGAGGAGGGTTGAGGAGGCAGAATCAGGAGATTGGAGGGAGAAGGATTGAGCAGAGGGAAGAGATGATAGGATGGAAGAGGAGAGAGTAGTGGGAGAGAGAGAGCGAAGGTTGCGGCGGCGCATTACCATCTGTGTAGGGGCAGAGTGAGTAGTGTGGGAGGAGAGCGAGAGAGAAAAGGAAACAAAGTAGTGGTCGGAGACATGGAGGGGAGTTGCAGTGAGATTAGTAGAGGAGCAGCATCTAGTGAAGATGAGGTCAAGCGTATTGCCTGCCTTGTGAGTAGGGGGGGACGGTGAGAGGGTGAGGTCAAAAGAGGAGAGGAGTGGAAAGAAGGAGGCAGAGAGAAATGAGTCAAATGTGGACATAGGGAGGTTGAAATCCCCCAAAACTGTGAGGGGTGAGCCATCCTCAGGGAAGGAACTTATCAAGGCGTCAAGCTCATTGATGAACTCTCCAAGGGAACCTGGAGGGCGATAGATGACAAGGATATTAAGCTTAAATGGGCTAGTGACTGTGACAGCATGGAATTCAAATGAGGAGATAGACAGATGGGTTAGGGGAAAAATTGAGAATGTCCACTTGGGAGAGATGAGGATTCCTGTACCACCACCCCTCTGACCAGATGCTCTCGGGGTATGCGAGAACACATGGTCAGACGAGGAGAGAGCAGTAGGAGTAGCAGTGTTTTCAGTGGTGATCCATGTTTCCGTCAGCGCCAGGAAGTCGAGGGACTGGAGGTTGGCATAGGCTGGGATGAAGTCAGCTTTGTTGGCAGCAGAACGGCAGTTCCAGAGGCTGCCTGCGACCTGGAACTCCACGTGGGTGGTGCGTGCAGGGACCACCAGGTTAGAGAGGCAGCAGCCACGCGGTGTGGTGCGTTTGTGTAGCCTGTGCAGAGAGGAGAGAACAGGGATAGGCAGAGGCATAGTTGACAGGCTGTAGCAAATGGCTACAAAAATGCAGAGGAGATCGGAATGAAATGAGCTAAGCATCTGGGAGCGGAGAGAGCAGGGCCTCCCTCACCAAAAACTTCTACCTCAGAAACTAAAATTGTTTCACTGAACCACCCGAACAAAAACTCTCCCAACTTCCGCCTTTAGAAATCAGAATTGTTGTGAACCACAGCGGTTCAATGTTTAAAGGAATAGACTCAACCCACTTTATTCAGCTAGCCAACTATGACACCATAGCTAACTAGCAAGCTAGCATCCAATAACACACCGTTTAGCACCAACACTTGGTCACAACAAACCACCAATAGTGTGATAACACACTAAACAGATCATTCGTGTCTGTGTCAAGTTCCTTTCATGACGCAGCAATGATTAGACGTTGGCTAGCTAGGACAAGTATATTGTATTTAGCTACTACCGTACAGTTAGCTGGTCGTGTTGGGTAGCTAGCAATGGCCACTGTGTTGACTTTGTTTGAAGAACGGCTAGCTAGCTAGCTTCGTGCTACACCCGGCACACAATGGCTATTGTGTTGACTCTGACTCTGTTCGAAAAAACGGCTAGGTAGCTCGCTTCGTGCTACAGCCGGCACTGCCAAGACACAGTAACTACACACAACAACCCACGATGCCTAGCTATGACGCCGTAGCTAACTTGCAAGCTAGCATCCATTAACACACAATTTAGCATCAATACTTGGTTACAACAAACTGCCAAGAGTGTGTTAGCACACTAAATAGATAATTCAAGTCCGTGTCTAGTTCCTTTCATAACGCATAACGCAGCAAAAAATTAAACGTTGGCTAGCAGCACATTAACATTGGAACCAGCTCTCCAGCGTTGCTAATCGTTACCAGTAGCTACCCGCTAGCTAGCTAGCCTCGTGCTTCGATACTAACCTACAATTACCTACGGAAACCTACAATAACAACATTACTAACCTATAATAAATACAATACCTAACTACGGCTAACTACCTACCTACGATCTAATACATGGTTAAGCAAAAAATTAAACGTTGGCTAGCACTACATTAACATTGGAACCAGCTCTCCAGCGTTGCTAATCGTTACCAGTAGCTACCCGCTAGCTAGCTAGCCTCGTGCTTCGATACTAACCTACAATTACCTACGGAAACCTACAATAACAACATTACTAACCTATAATAAATACAATACCTAACTACAGCTAACTACCTACCTACGATCTAATACATGTGTTACTGTTTGAGGGTAGCAGATTAAAGAGGAAGACTTCTACTCTGTCCTATTAGCACATCACCTCTGACTGCACAGACACTCACTCCCTCAAGTCCCTCGCCGTAAGCACTCTACTCACCCCCTCATCTGCCTTATGGGCTTCTTTCCCGTCTTCGTCTCCTTCACCCCCTCACTCCTGCTTGCCGCCTCTTCTTTCTTGACTTGACTTTTCATCAATGCCATCTTCCTTGTGAGTGCTTCCCCCTCACCCATGGTCTCATCACCCAACTCCCCTCTCTCTCTCACCACTTACTCTATCAAGTGATATCTGCAGCAGAGGGCTCATTAACATGCCTGCTGCATACCTCTCTGTGTTGTGTTTTGTATGATGACAGAGCAGAGTAGTCTTTGGAGGTTGCAGGAAGGCAGTCACTGGAGGATAATCCAAGCCCACCTTGTTTGTTTGTCACACTGATTCCATGTAGGGAATAGGGTGCCATTTTGGGATGCATACACTGTAACTATGTGAGATGGAGAGCCAGTGAGGGAACAACTGGCTTGTTTGTGTTATGATCCTGTTTGTTCTTGTGTTGCCTGATCATCTTTATTACATTAGTTGACAATATCAATACTCAATCGCTCCTTCCAGTTCAGTTCTACAGGGACCATTTTAGCCAGTGCCGTTGTAGGACTAACCAGAGTCATTGACACACAGTGTAGGTTTGTACAGTGCACAACTTGGATGCTGTTGAAGGAAGGTGCACTATGCTACTACTTATACACCGTTGAGCTTGAAGTTGTGCAGAGGCATGTACTCTGTGTGAACGGTTCAACGATTCTCAATGTATTCACCGCTGTTTGTTTCGACAATTAACTTTAATCAGATTACTAAAGAGAGGGACAGAGGAGTTCATTGTTCAAGATTTTATTTAACCAGATAAGTCAATTGAGAACCAAAACCAGTGAACAGGACAACACACAATACCACTAAAAATAAATAAAACGCTATACAGAGGAAGGGTACAAATTCATCAAATATACAACAATAAGAAATGTACAGTGGGTTAGAGCAGAAACGTCCAAGGCAACACAGCAGACTTAATGATCAGCAGGTACATTGATCAGACAGCAGCTCAGTTAATGTTTTTGAAGGAGTGTAGTGAGATGAATGTGCCAAGTTTGATGGTCTTTTGCAGCTCGTTCCTGTCGTTGGCGGCCGAAAACTGTAATGAATGACGGCCAAAGGAAGTGCAGGCTTTGGGAATGACCAGTGTGATACATCCACCAGAGCGCAGGTTGCTATTGGTGGTGAAGATGCTGAGGTAGAGGGGAGACTTGCCTATGAGGGACATAAATAAATTGGTACCAGTGGGTCTGACATTGTGTATGTAACGAGGGCCAGTTGACTAGGGTGCAAAGGTCACAATGATAAATGTTGCAGGGGACACTGGTAACAAAGCGGATAGCAGTGTGATAAATGATTGAGGGAGGTTTTGGGGTAAGCCTGTAAACCACATCGCCAAAGTCCAGGATTGGCTGGATGGTCATTTTTACAAGGGTGTGCTCGGCAAAGTGGGTGAAGGATGTTTTGTGGTACAGAAAACCAATTCTGGATTTAACTTTAGACTGAAGGTGGGTTGGAAGTATTGAGGAATAGGTGAAGGTCAGAGAAGGCATGCTGGATGTTGTTAAATGTATGTTGTAGGGTGGTCAGCACGGTGTTCAGGGAGGGGCCAGTTGTGTACAGGATAGTGTCGGCATAAAGGTGGATGAGAGTTTTCCAGCAGTATGCGCAACATTGTTAATATACACAGAGAATAGTGGTTGGGACAGCAGGCCCTCAGATGTGACATTGTACACAGCCAGAGAAATAGTTTTCAAACCAGGCTAGACAATTATCTGTGAACCCTAGGTCAATGAGTCTATTGAGCAGGATGCAGTGCCTAACAGAATCAAAGGCTTTAGCCAGATCAATAAAAATATGCAAAATACTGCTTGTTGTCAAAAGCAGATATGTTGTTTAGAACCTTCAATGTTGCACCCATGGCCAGTTTTGAAGCCGGACTGCATCGCAGAAAGAACACTGTGGGACTCCAGTTGGCAGGTTTAAAGATTAAAATAATAATAATATGCCATTTAGCAGACGCTTTTATCCAAAGCGACTTACAGTCTTGTGTGCATACATTTTTTTTACGTATGGGTGGTCCCGAGGATCGAACCCACTACCCTGGCGTTACAAGCGCCATGCTCTACCAATTGAGCTACAGAGGACCACTGGGTTGTGTGAAGGAACTCAAAGTCCATACCATAGCTAGGCTAAACTAAAGCCTATATCATAGCATATTTAGGCTAAAGCCAATACCATACACAAACTATATTTACATTTACATTTTAGTCATTTAGTAGACACTCTTATACAGAGTGACTTACAGGAGCAATTAGGGTTAAGTGCCTTGCTCAAGGGCACATCAACAGATTTTTCACCTAGTCGGCTCGGGGATAGGAACCTGCAACAATTTGGGTACTGTCCCAACTGCTAGGCTACCTGCCACCCTGCCCTACCTGCCTCCTATATCACAGGAGAGTCCAAATGGCTTAGAAGGTGTGGCTATTGAACATGGAACAATATTAGTCAGTAAGAGCCTCTGAATACCATTCCATACAGTATACCAGACCATAGCTAGGCCAAAGCCCATACCAGACCATAGCTAGGCCAAAGCCCATACCAGACCATGGCTAGGCCAAAGCCCATACCAGACCATAGCTAGGCCAAAGCCCATACCAGACCATAGCTAGGCTAAAGCCCATACCAGACCATGGCTAGGCCAAAGCCCATACCAGACCATAGCTAGGCCAAAGCCCATACCAGACCATAGCTAGGCCAAAGCCCATACCAGACCATGGCTAGGCCAAAGCCCATACCAGACCATAGCTAGGCCAAAGCCCATACCAGACCATAGCTAGGTCAAAGCCCATACCAGACCATAGCTAGGCCAAAGCCCATACCAGACCATGGCTAGGCCAAAGCCCATACCAGACCATGGCTAGGCCAAAGCCCATACCAGACCATAGCTAGGCCAAAGCCCATACCAGACCATAGCTAGGCCAAAGCCCATACCAGACCATGGCTAGGCCAAAGCCCATACCAGACCATGGCTAGGCCAAAGCCCATACCAGACCATAGCTAGGCCAAAGCCCATACCAGACCATAGCTAGGCCAAAGCCCATACCAGACCATGGCTAGGCCAAAGCCCATACCAGACCATAGCTAGGCCAAAGCCCATACCAGACCATAGCTAGGCCAAAGCCCATACCAGACCATGGCTAGGCCAAAGCCCACACCAGACCATGGCTAGGCTACAGGAAGGTTCAAGACCCTGTTATGGAACTGACCTAGAGGGTGTCTATTGAACATGTAACAGTATTAGCCCTGTGTGCTAATGGTTGATAAGCCCTGTAGCTGATAAGTCATTGAGAAATCCTAAATATGTGTGAGGTAACTAATGTGTGAATAGGATCAGGCATCAGATGTCTACTAGGCCGCTTGATCTTTTTGGTAAATAGGAACATGTAGAAAAGAAAAGCAGAACACTCGGGGCTCAGTTGCAATACATGTAATCGATACCAGGCATTGTTTTGATAGCTATGCTGCCTTCATCAGGGTTTCATGTGATAGGGGCCGAGTCATTGTTGTAGGCAAGAACTGTGTTTTGTGCTTACTAGTCGATTTAAGACCGTCATAGCAGGTAGGTGGGTTGGTTAATTCTTGAACCTCTCTGTTCTGTATATTCTGGAAAAATTCTGCAATTAATGTTCTCTTTCCATCCTTGAGCAAGCCGATGCGCGGTTGTGTGTGGGTGTGTTCTCTCTCTCTCTCTCTCTCTGCTTCTTAAAATAACACCAAGGCCATCCTCCACTTCTATAATAAAACCACCTGAGAGTGTCTGGCAGCTATGTTATGGAAAGTGTCTTTCCATTCCAGATTAACTAAACGTGTGTGTGCGTGCGCTTTTCGTTACAAAAGGGGCGGCTCCTTGTAATACGCTCCTGCATTCAACATACTTTCATATTACCAGAAAATTTAGACTCCATCTCAGACTCCTTCTGCAGCCGTGTGGCCAGTGTTGTCGCTTGGTTCCTTGATCTGATCTACAGCCTATATAGGCTATTCATCAAAGTAGCCTATTTTGCATTGATAACCAAATACTGTTCAAACAGTAAACCAAACAGCAAGAACCTGCTGTAGCCAGCTAGCCATGTGCTTTTTTTCTCAGTGACCTAAAACATGAAGTTCTATTTTTAGCTGATATCCGAATGAAATCACAAACAGCATATCAAACTGGGATAATGTTTTCGGTTACACTGCCAAGTATATTAATATTTTCCAGGGCATAGTTTTGTTTGGTTTTGAAATTTGTACCCCCTTTTTCTCCCCAATTTCGTGATTACGATCTTGACTCAACGCTACACCTCCCCAACGGGCTCGGGAGAGGCGACGGTCAAGTCATGTGTCCTCTGAAACATGACCCGCCAAACCGCGCTTCTTAGCACCCGCTCGCATAACTCGGAAGCCAGCTGCACCAATGTGTCAGAGGAAACACTGTTCAACTGACGACCAAGTCAGACTGCAGGCACCAGGCCCGCCACAAGGGTTTGCTAGAGCGCGATGAGCCAAGAAAAGCCTCCCCAGCCAAACCCTCCCCTAACCCGGATGACGCTGGGCCAATTGTGCGCCGCCCTATGGGACTCCCAGTCACGGCCGGTAATGACACAGCCTGGGATGTAGTGACGCCGCAACACTGCGATGCAGTGCTTTAGACAGCTGCCCCACTCGGGAGGCCAGGGCATATTTTTAAAAATTAGAAATCTGATTATTTCACATGTAGATGTGGGAAGCTAAAAATGCTAGCTAGCTTGCTATGTTTTTAGCTAGCTAGCCAGGCTGCCAGCTAGCTACTACTAGCAATGGAAGGGGACTCTTCCTTGCTTTCACAAACTGAAATGACCAACCCCCAAAAAAATGTCTATCACCCCCTTGTGAATGGGAGCTGGACTGGTGTGCATATCATGTTACCAAAAGTTGTCTGCTGCTCCAAAAATCCCATCAACTGAGTGAAGCTTGTAGTAACCTTAAGTAACATCCTCTTCCTCCTCCTCCTTCCCTTCTCCTTTTCTTCCCTCTCCTGCTGGGTCAGTGGGTGCTCTGGGTGTGTTGTGATGGGTGACAGACAAAGGACAGCTGGTCCCTCGCTCTGTGTGTGTGTGTTACGTTGTTGCTGTGTCACTGTTGCCCTACAGTAGCTCCTGGCTCTCAGAACAGGTTAGTACAATTAGATCTCGCTCTCTCTTTCATGGCTGATTCAACCTCTCTTCCCTACAACCCTCTCATTTCATGTATCCTGTGAAAATAAGACAGTGTCTCCTAGAACGACATTTTTTATTTTATTTTTATTTCACCTTTATTTAACCAGGTAAGCCAGTTGAGAACAAGTTCTCATTTACAACTGCGACCTGGCCAAGATAAAGCAAAGCAGTGCGATAAAAACAACAACACAGAGTTACATATGGGGTAAAAAAATACATAAAGTCAAAAATACAACAGAAAATATATATACAGTGTGTGCAAATGTAGCAAGTTATGGAGGTAAGGCAATAAATAGGCTATAGTGCAAAATAATTACAATTAGTATTAACACTGGAATGCTAGATGTGCAAGAGATTATGTGCAAATAGAGATACTGGGGTGCAAAAGAGCAAAATAAATAACAATATAGGGATGAGGTAGTTGGGTGGGCTAATTTCAGATGGGCTGTTTACAGGTGCAGTGATCGGTAAGGTGCTCTGACAACTGATGCTTAAAGTTAGTGAGGGAGATAAGAGTCTCCAGCTTCAAGATTTTTGCAATTCGTTCCAGTCATTGGCAGCAGAGAACTGGAAGGAATGGCGGCCAAAGGAGGTGTTGGCTTTGGGAATGACCAGTGAGATATACCTGCTGGAGCGCAGACTACGGGTGGGTGCTGCTATGGTGACCAATGAGCTAAGATAAGGCGGGGATTTGCCTAGCAGTGATTTATAGATGGCCTGGAGCCAGTGGGTTTGACGACGAACATGTAGTGAGGACCAGCCAACAAGAGCGTACAGGTCACAGTGGTGGGTAGTGTATGGGGCTTTGGAGACAAAACGGATGGCGCTGTGATAGACTACATCCAATTTGCTGAGTAGAGTGTTGGAGGCTATTTTGTAAATGACATCGCCGAAGTCAAGGATCGGTAGGATAGTCCGTTTTACGAGGGCATGTTTGGCAGCATTAGTGAAGGAGGCTTTGTTGCGAAATAGGAAGCCAATTCTAGATTTAACTTTGGATTGGAGATTCTTAATGTGAGTCTGGAAGGAGAGTTTACAGTCTAACCAGACACCTAGGTATTTGTAGTTGTCCACATACTCTAGGTCAGACCCGTCGAGAGTGGTGATTCTAGTCGGGTGGGCGGGTGCCAGCAGCGTTCGATTGAAAAGCATGCATTTAGTTTTACTAGTGTTTAAGAGCAGTTGGAGGCTACTGAAGGAGTGTTGTATGGCATTGAAGCTCGTTTGGAGGTTTGTTCACAGTGTCCAATGAAGGGCCAGATGTATACAAAATGGTGTCGTCTGCGTAGAGGTGGATCTGAGAGTCACCAGCAGCAAGAGCGACATCATTGATATACACAGAGAAAAGTGTCGGCCCAAGAATTGAACCCTGTGGCACCCCCATAGAGACTGCCATAGGTCCAGACAACAGGCCCTCCGATTTGACACACTGAACTCTATCTGAGAAGTAGTTGGTGAACCAGGCGAGGCAGTCATTTGAGAAACCAACACTATCGATACAGGTGCTTGTTTAGCTCTATTATGACTGGTTACTGACGGAGCTACTGCAGATAACAAGACTTTGCTCAATGGATGGTTAAATTATAAGGAGTTTAGCTCAATACGTAAAACAGTAGGCAGCAGCAAACAGGCAGCAAACAAGCAACATTTTCCTCCAGCCCTATGTCTTATCTCCAGCTATTTACAGTGGCATGCGTCTCCCTGGTTGTCAGCAGGCTAATACTGTAATTATGCTTCTTAGGACACACAGCAGTTAAACTATATTCAATAAGTTATATGGATGATGTAACATGGGCAAATACCGTCAGTAATAAAGTAGTTTCATTTATATAGAATATAATTGTGGTTCTCATTCAGTCGACTCTATGGGTCATTGGTTAAGCCTTATTCAAGCACGCCTCACAGGCATATAACAACACCCTGCAATGCTCTGGTTTCTTCATTCTTCACCTCTTCACAAGTCTATTTGGTTGCTAGCCCGTTAAGTTGAGAGCTAGTTTTCTGAAGAAAGCTGCTTAACTGTTCCTTTCAATGTGGATTTTGTATTTTATTAGGATTCCCATTAGCTGTTGCGAAAGCACCAGCTACTCTACCTGGGGGATGTGGCTTCTTTTCTATTTTCAGGAATTCTGTTAACTTCTGCTTCACTTTACCGATTTAGCTTGTTAGGAGCGCTTTTTGTAGTTGGCTAGCTACAGTACATCTGTTGCCTACACATAATTAGCATTGATAGTTCGCTAGCACCGCTGCTTTAGCATCCCGCCTAAAGCAGGTTTCCACTAGTTTTAGCTACTTTTACCTGTGGTCTCTAGCTCACAGTCGGTTCCCACCGTGCAGAGTTAGCTGAACATTCCAGTGTCTTCACTAGCTAGTGGGCTAACGGCACCACAGGTGTTTTAGCTGTCAACCTCTGAGCTAAAACCCCATTCAGTTTGTTTGGCTAACACAAGCAGGGCTGTCTCTTACTAGTGTGTTACACCACCATTGAAGCACCATCCCTTTTTAAATTCCCCTGTAAAAGATGACCTAGCTGTGTGTTTCTACCTCGAGTTACATGGTTTACAAACCAAGTCCCTACTTGGTATGTCACGTGACTGCTAGCTAGCTATCGTCACTCAGGTGAAGATAACTAGCTAGCATCCCTGTTAGCGCTACTTTCACTACACCGAAAGTATAAAGACTGCATTTATTTCACACCACCCTGGTAAATAAAGCTGTCTGTTTCTGCTTACCTGGCTCAAGCTCACATTACCCCATGTCTCTCACAACTTTGCGTTTGTAGTAGCAGTGTGTGGAGTAGCTAGCTAGCTATCTAGCCCCACGGTAATTTGCTTTCATCCGTACAGTCGAAAACGAGATGTTGACAGGCATATTAGCCAAGTCGTCGACAGGCTTAACAGTCAAGTTGTCAGGGAAGGGGGAGAAAAAGCACCGCAAGCCTAGCAAAGCTGGCCCTGTCAATTGCGGGCATGATTCCCATCGTCTCTGTGCTACTTGCCTCGGCATAGACCACGTTTCCGCGGCTCTCGTTGACCCCGCTAGCTGTGTGCAATGCGTTAAGCTGGGCCCTGGTGTCATTAAATGTAGAGTACAGTACATGCACACGTCCATTAGTCCACAATGCTTGGAGAATGTGTTTACTTCTGAACAATGTTTCCTTTATATTATCACCATTTCCTGCCATACTGTTCCTGTCATAACCTTGTTTAGTTCTAAACGATCTATTAGCGCCATCCATAATGTTCACAGATAGAGGACCTGAGGACGCTAGATGGGGTATGTGTGTGTGTGTGCGCGTGTGTGTGCGTGCGCATATGAGCGTGTGTATCTATCTAACCCAGTGGGAAGTAGGGCAGGGCAGCTAGAGGAGAATATTGATCAGTCAGCCAGCCAGTCACCAACCGAGCAGAACAGAACTAACTGTTCCACAGCCTAAATGCATACAGTATAGAGAAAAAAACTGTAATTCTCTTCCCCCCCCTCTGGTTCTTTATGGAATGCAGTTGGGTTGTGTCAGGACAGCAGTGAAATCAACAGTAGCACGAGGCATGGTGACATCAGGGTCACAGTAGGGTAGAGTTGGTGTCAATAGTGCAGTGTCCCTGTGACCTATAGGGTATGTGGTGTTAAACAGATTTACCCTGTGTGCATGGTCTTTGCGTGTGTGCCGGATAATAGAACAGCCAATCACAATCTCTCTGAATGTCCCCACCTACAGATTGACCAATCAGCTTTTGTGTATGTTAAACCGAAGTCTACGTATACAATACATAACGCTGCCATGTGTTTTTTTAATTGATGTGTACATGCAAACATACATGCATGCATAGTGCTGTCTTACACTAACTACTTACCCTCGTAGTCAGTCGTTGGTGTGTTAAGTACTGTACAGAATATGAACAATGAACAACAGTGCACCAGCAGCAGGTCTTTGTATGGTGAATGGATCCATTGTTCTGCTTGTGTAATCTCATGCAGTACTTTTCCTTCTCCCGGCTCTTTAAGCCTAGATGATAGGGAGTTTATTTATCTGCTTGCATAGACACATGGCATACACACTGGACGCTGCCTCGGACTAGTACAGGGGTCCTGAGGTTCTGTAGGGACTCACAGAATGGGAGGGGAGTAGTATATGGCTCCAACGTACTTGGTTGGTAGATACCAGGCTGTGTTAGGGACCACAAGTCTCCATCTCTAACTCTGCAGACTGCCAAGCCTCTACTGTATGTATGCTATAGGATCCAGCTGTGACCAGGTCAAAGCAGACCAGACGCACCTATCCACATTCTCTGATCAGCTGTCGCTGTGTGGAGCTAGGCTACAAATTTGACACCTAGACAGGCTGTCTGGCTGCTGACAGGGAGATTCTGTATTTGAGTGCAGGGAGATTCTGTGAGTCGATTCGGGTCAGGTCCGTTAGGCAGTAACCTTCCACTGAATCCCGACTTCAGCGAAGTGGGACTAGGTTGTTTGGGACTGTATCAGTGTGCTGGCGGCGCTTTTCTGAGGTGTAGAGAGTTGGGTTGCTTCTGGGTTTGGTCAATACCGTAGCCCAGTTGGAGTGTGGGATCCTGTGGTGTCAGTCAATACCCTAGCTCAGCAGGGTGCTCGCTGTGTATGTGAGGTGAGCGGGTTGGTTCAGTGGGTCTGGAGGGAGGGATGGAGGACTGCAGCAGCCCAGACCCAGACTTTGCCTGGCTCGTCGACGGAGATTGGACAGACAAGATTAAATCTCACAAGAGCAACCTCAACCTCCGTAAGTTAACTTGACCTATCTGTTTAGAAGACTTCTGTCTCCCTCAACCTTAGTAGGTTCATCTGACCTGTTTGTCTGTCTGAATATTTTACCTGTCTTTTCTGGGTAACTATCTACTAACTATCTGACCTGTCAGTGTACCTCTGTAGATGTCAGTTTATTGGTTAGACCAGCAGCTCTGGGGTGTGAGGCACAGCACTCTAACTGTGGAGTGCTCAGCCTCCCCACTGTGTGTGGATGAGTGGGATATGGATTCAGAGGAGATTGCACTCAAACAGCAAATCAGCAAATCAGTTTATTCTCAGCTGGTCAGTGGAGAGAACAGGAGAGAGACACTCTGGCATGTGACAGAATGTCTTAGCTATTTAAGGACAATTGAACCACAAACATGACATTTGTGCATGACTCTGTCCCTGGGTTTAAGGCATTGTAGGACGTTGAAGGTTACTGGGGTTCATTGTGGCCAGAGAAGGAAGTGAAACAGACACACGCTCTAATGTTACTGTGCCACTGTGACCCAGGGTAAACTGCACTCATGATTCTAAAGCTTAAGTGTTCGAAGCACACTAGTGCATCAGTTATCTCTGCTTGGAGCACAGGTGTGCTTTCCATTATATTCACAGTTCTATTTAATTATCACTTCTGTATAAATTGTATTTTAAATGATATTTCCAGGCACTAGCATTTTGTCCCATCATAAATTGGGTTAGACATGATTATTCCACTCCCTGGCTGTGTACAGTGGCTTGCGAATGTATTCGCCCCCCTTGGCATTTTTCCTGTTTGGTTGCCTTACAACCTGGAATTAAAATGGATTTTGGGGGGGTTTGTATCATTTGATTTACACAACATGCCTACCACTTTGAAGATGCAAAATATTTTTTCTTGTGAAACAAACAAGAAATAAGACAGAAAAACAGAACTTGAGCGTGCATAACTATTCACCCCCCCCCCCCCCCCCCCCACCCCCTCAAAGTCAATACTTTGTAGAGCCTCCTTTTGCAGAAATTACAGCTGCAAGTCTCTTGGGGTATGTCTCTATAAGCTTGGCACATCTAGCCACTGGGATTTTTGCCCATTCTTCAAGGCAAAACTGCTCCAGCTCCTTCAAGTTGGATGGGTTCCACTGATGTACAGCAATCTTTAAGTCATACCACAGATTCTCAATTGGATTGAGGTCTGGGCTTTGACTAGGCCATTCCAAGACATTTCAATGTTTCCCCTTAAACCACTCGAGTTTTGCTTTAGCAGTATGCTTAGGGTCATTGTCCTGCTGGAAGGTGAACCTCCGTCCCAGTCTCAAACCTCTGGAAGACTGAAACAGTTTTCCCTCAAGAATTTCCCTGTATTTAGCGCCATCCATCATTCCTTCAATTCTGACCAGTTTCCCAGTCCCTGCCGATGGAAAAACATCCCCACAGCATGATGCTGCCATCACCATGCTTCTCTGTGGGGATGGTGTTCTCGAGGTGATGGGTTTGCGCCAGACATAGCGGTTTCCTTGATGGCCAAAAAGCTCAATTTTAGTCTCATCTGACCAGAGTACCTTCTTCCATATGTTTGGGGAGTCTCCCACATGCATTTTGGCAAACACCAAACGTGTTTGCTTATTTTTTTCTTTAAGCAATGGCTTTTTTCTGGCCACTCTTCCGTTAAAGCCCAGCGCTGTGGCGTGTACGGCTTAAAGTCGTCCTATGGACAGATACTCCAATCTCCGCTGTGGAGCTTTGCAGCTTCTTCAGGGTTATCTTTGGTCTCTTTGTTACCTCTCTGATTAATGCCCTCCTTGCCTGGTCCGTGAGTTTTGGTAGGCGGCCCTCTCTTTGTTGTGGTGCCATATTCTTTCCATTTTTATTTTTTATTTTATTTAACCTTTTATTTAACCAGGTAAGCCATTTGAGAACAAGTTCTCATTTACAACTGCGACCTGGCCAAGATAAAGCAAAGCAGTGCGATAAAAAATGTGGACTATTTTGTGTATGTCCATTACATGAAATCCAAATAAAAATCCATTTAAATTACAGGTTTTAATGCAATAAAATAGGAAAAATGCCAAGGGGGGTGAATACTTTTGCAAGGTACTGTGTAGAGAGAAATATACTGTCTCCTATTGCCCTGAAAGAGGTGGTTTTCACTGATATATCCCTTAAACAATGTAAACTACACTTTGGTCCTATTATTGCTCACACAATTTCTATTTGTCGCAAAATTGAAAAACAATGTAACTGGGAATCAAAATGGCATGCCCATACTCCAATATTTCACAATAATGCATAGTGATCTGGAAGGCAGACTTTTGCATCCCCCCAATGGTCCAAATATGGAATCTGTACCCTTGCCGAAATCATGGACAGTAATGATTTTAGAACATGGCAAGATTTTAAAGACCCATATACACTGAGTATATCAAACATTAGGAACACCTTCCTAATATTGAGTTGCACCCCCTCCCCTTTTGCCCTCAGAACAGCCTCAATATGTCGGGGCATGGACAATGTGTCGGAAGTGTTCCACAGGGATGCTGGCCCATGTTGACTCCAATGCTTCCCACAGTTGTGTCAAGTTGGCCGGATGTCCTTTGGGTGGTGGGCCATTCTTGATACACACGGGAAACTGTTGAGCGTAAAAAATCCAGTGGTGTTGCAGTTCTTGACACAAACTGGTGAGCCTGGCACCTACTAACCATACACCGTTCAAAGGCACTTAAATATTCTGTCTTGCCCATTCACCCTCTGAATGGCACACATGCACAATCCATGTCTCAAGGCTTAAAAATCCTTATTTTAGTCTGTCTCCTCCCCTTCATCTACACTGATTTGAAGTGGATTTAACAAGTGACATCAATAAAGGATAATAGCTTTCACCTGTATTCACCTGGTCAGTCTATGTCATGGAATGTTTAGCATATTATCAATTTCCTTGTTCAGACACAACTCAGAGAAACAGGGTATAACAGTTCTTCAGGTCCCTGTTCTTTTAATGTTTTGTATACTCAGTGTACATTTAACAGGACAACTCCTTTTTATTATTATAATAATAATAATAATAATAATAACTTTTTATTTTTTTACAACAGCTGGCCTATAGAATCCCTTGGGAAACCCAACTACGAACCATCCAATGATGATTTATAAATTAATTGTCTGTGCTCCTGAAAGGATTGATCTCTATAATATACACTGCTCAAAAAAATAAAGGGAACACTTAAACAACAGAATGTAACTCCAAGTCAATCACACTTCTGTGAAATCAAACTGTCCACTTAGGAAGCAACACTGATTGACAATACATTTCACATGCTGTTGTGCAAATGGAATAGACAACAGGTGGAAATTATAGGCAATTAGCAAGACACCCCCAATAAAGGACTGGTTTTGGAGGTGGTGACCACAGACCACTTCTCAGTTCCTATGCTTCCTGGCTGATGTTTTGGTCACTTTTGAATGCTGGCGGTGCTTTCACTCTAGTGGTAGCATGAGACGGAGTCTACAACCCACACAAGTGGCTCAGGTAGTGCAGCTCATCCAGGATGGCACATCAATGCGAGCTGTGGCAAGAAGGTTTGCTGTGTCTGTCAGCGTAGTGTCCAGAGCATGGAGGCGCTACCAGGAGACAGGCCAGTACATTAGGAGACATGGAGGAGGCCGTAGGAGGGCAACAACCCAGCAGCAGAACTGCTACCTCCGCCTTTGTGCAAGGAGGAGCAGGAGGAGCACTGCCAGAGCCCTGCAAAATGACCTCCAGCAGGCCACAAATGTGCATGTGTCTGCTCAAACGGTCAGAAACAGACTCCATGAGGGTGGTATGAGGGCCCGACGTCCACAGGTGGGGGTTGTGCTTACAGCCCAACACCGTGCAGGATGTTTGGCATTTGCCAGAGAACACCAAGATTGGCAAATTCGCCACTGGCGCCCTGTGCTCTTCACAGATGAAAGCAGGTTCACACTGAGCACATGTGACAGAGTCTGGAGACGCCGTGGAGAACGTTCTGCTGCCTGCAACATCCTCCAGCATGACCGGTTTGGCGGTGGGTCAGTCATGGTGTGGGGTGGCATTTCTTTGGGGGGCCGCACAGCCCTCCATGTGCTCACCAGAGGTAGCCTGACTGCCATTAGGTACCGAGATGAGATCCTCAGACCCCTTGTGAGACCATATGCTGGTGCTGTTGGCCCTGGGTTCCTCCTAATGCAAGACAATGCTAGACCTCATGTGGCTGGAGTGTGTCAGCAGTTCCTGCAAGAGGAAGGCATTGATGCTATGGACTGGCCTCCACGTTCCCCAGACCTGAATCCAATTGAGCACATCTGGGACATCATGTCTCGCTCCATCCACCAACGCCACGTTGCACCACAGACTGTCCAGGAGTTGGCGGATGCTTTAGTCCAGGTCTGGGAGGAGATCCCTCAGGAGACCATCCGCCACCTCATCAGGAGCATGCCCAGGCATTGTAGGGAGGTCATACAGGCACGTGGAGGCCACACACACTACTGAGCCTTGTTTTAAGGACATTACATCAAAGTTGGATCAGCCTGTAGTGTGGTTTTCCACTTTAATTTTGAGGGTGACTGCAAATCCAGACCTCCATGGGTTGATACATTTGATTTCCATTGATAATTTGTGTGATTTTGTTGTCAGCACATTCAACTATGTAAAGAAAAAAGTATTTTTAATAAGATTATTTCATTCATTCACTCCACAGATCTAAGTGAATCTGAACAACCCTTTAACTGGAACAGAATATGGAAAAATATTACCTTGAAATACTGTAATTCGAACCATCAATTTAAACATTTTAAGTTTGTTCACAGACTGGTGTTAAATACAAGGACAAGTTTTACAATGAAATTTGACCCAACTGTTTACTGTTCCCCCTAAATCAGGTAGGCACATTCCTTCATATGATGTGGGAGTCCCCTACAGTTAAATGCTTCTGGGACAAAGTTACAAAATTCATTTTGAAGTGCATGAATGGAAATATTCAATGCGTTGCATCTACTATGTTACTTTAACTTCGGTAGCTCCTTGAATCTCTCAATCAATCAGAGACTATTACTACTGGCAGGCAGCACTGCCGCAAAAAAGATGTTGGCACTTAGATGGCAATTGCCCCACTCTCTCCCAATTCGCCAGTGGATACAGTCACTGTTAGAAGTTATAACATTACAATTATTGACAGTGAGAATGAATGGTGCTAGTCAAGTAACAATTGAGGCCTGGACAAATATACTTGACTCTGTAAATAATAATCTCAGCTAAAGCCCAACCCATACAAATAAACAAACTATAAAGCCCAACATATAAACAAATTAAACCATAGTTTTAACTTTCTTTGCTTTCAGGCCCACAGTGAAGGGGTGGAATGGGGAGGGTGGATGTAAAAGCATCCTCGGTTGATGAGCAACCTTAGATGTTTAGGGGGGGTAGAGGGAGTTGACCCAACACTGGGTCCACACCGATGACCTGCTGACGGGATGAAGAGTGACCGAGTGTAACTGGCTCTGCCTGATTACTCCAGCACATTCAATACCCATTACACAAGCATGGGGAGAGGGAGGGAGTCACAGGGGAAAGGGACGGAGGCCTGTCTGTTACATTACCCAGCATGCTTCTCTCATTACCTAGCCTGCTTCTCTGTCCTGTCAGCTGATGTCTAATAGGGTTACAGGTTCTCTGGCACTGAGCACGAGGTCACAACTAAGCTACTTACACCACGCAGGGCTCTAGTCGAGACTAACTTTTTCCACGGGTTGCACTGGTGCTACTAACCTTTTCAGTTGATGGCACCAGCACATGATTTGGTCGCACCAATTTTGACCTGACCTGTGTCCCATAACGTCGGCTCGGGAATTCGAACCAGCAGCCTTTCGGTTACTGGCCCAACGCTCTTAACCGTTACGCTACCTGCCGACCCTATAGTGATCTACCCTCCATACACAAATAATTATACTGAACAAAAATATAAACGCAACATGAAAAGTGTTGGTCCCATGTTTCATGAGCTGAAATAAAAGATCCCAGAAATGTTCCATATGCACAAAAAGCTTATTTCTCTCAAATTTGGTGCACAAATGTGTTTACATCCCTGTTATTGAGCATTTCTCCTTTGCCAAGATAATCCATCCACCTGACAGGAGTGGCATTTCAAGAAGTTGATTAAACAGCATGATCATTACACAGGTGCACCTTGTGCTAGGGACCATAAAAGGCCACTCTAAAATGTGCAGTTTTGTCACACAACACAATGCCACAGATGTCTCAAGTTTTGAGGGAGCGTGTAATTGGCATGCTGACTGCAGGAATGTCCACCAGAGCTGTTGTCAGAGAGTGTAATGTTAATTTATCTACCATAAGCTGGCTCCAATGCTGTTTTAGAGAATTTGGCAGTACGTCCAACCTGCCTTACAACCGCAGACCACGTGTAACAATGCCAGCCCAGGACCTCCACATCCGGCTTCTTCACCTGCGGGGTCGTCTGAGACCAACCACCCGGACAGCTGATGAAACTGTGGGTTTGCACAACCTAAGAATTTCTGCACAAACTGGCAGAATCGTCTCCGGGAAGCTCATCTGCGTGCTCGTCGTCTTGACCTGACTGCAGTCGGCATTGTAATCGACGGAGGACGAGAGACACAGCTCGTCTGGATTCTATATCATAGGCTATATAATGGATTCTATTTCTATGTTCTGTATCATCTCCAGCTCAGAGCGGGAATTCAGATACTCAGCTTGTGGCTATGCTAGCAGGTAGGGGGTAGCATGGGGGACTGATACATATTTGATAAGGGTTAACAGGTAGAAATGAGAGTGATGGAGAGAGACTGATGGAGAGAGAGAAGAGGAGTGTGACACTGCTGTAGTATAAATCTCCTATGGTAGATAATTAGGGAGATGGTAGTAGAAGAAACAGTCTGTGAATTATACATGTGGCCCTAGAGGGGGGAGTAGCCTCACTCTCTTTTTCTCTCTCTCAACCTCTTTCTCTCATGCTCTCTTTCTTTCTGTCAACCTTTGTCTCTCTCTCCCCCCCTCTCTTTCTCGTCTCTCAACACGCACTCACCGGGTGGACAGACATCTATTGATCAGTTTTCTTTCTTTTTTCTTCTCTGTTTGATTTTGACCCCTAGTGTCACAGTGCTGTTTTGGAGTCTGAGAGTGATCCTGGTGACAAGTATGTCTAATCACACTGTACAGGCTAGCAGGGTTGATGTGTAAGGTTGCTTCAGTACAAAGTCGACTCAGAATAAGATGGTACGTTAGTAGCAGGACATTTTCTTTGGAGCAGCACTATTCATGTTTAGGAGAAAGACTGATTGAAGGCTGTGGGGTAAAGTAACACCAATATCTATTTGGATGTGTGTAATGTGGTGTGTGTGTGTGTGCATTAATTTGTGTAGCATGAAGTTTTGAGTGAGGAAAAGAAGGGTTCAATTCTGGCTTTACTGGCAGAGGGATACAGTGAGCGTCAGGTTGCTTCCATCCTTAAAATTTCAAAGACGGCGGTTCATAAGAACAAGGTCAAGCAGCAGACATTGGGGACAACAAAGCTACAGACCGGCAGAGGGCGAAAACGACTCTCTACTGACCGGGATGACCGCCAACTCATTCGAATGTCACTCAACAACCGTAGGATGACATCAAGCGACCTTCAAAAAGAATGGCAAACGGCTGCTGGGGTGAAGTGCACGGTGAGGATGGTTCGAAACAGGCTCCAAGGGGCAGGGCTGGACGGTTCGAAACAGGCTCCAAGGGGCCGGGCTGGACGGTTCGAAATAGGCTCCAAGGGGCAGGGCTGAAGTCGTGCAAAGCTAGAAAAAAGCCCTTCATCAATGAGAAGCAAAGAAGAGCCAGGCTGAGGGTTGCAAAAGACCATAAGGATTGGACCGTAGAGGACTGGAGTAAGGTCATCTTCTCTGATGAGTCCAATTTTCAGCTTTCCCAACACCTGGTTGTCTAATGGTTAGACAGAGACCTGGAGAGGCCTACAAGCCATAGTGTCTCGCACCCACTGAAATTTGGTGGAGGATTGGTGATGATCTGGGGGTGCGTCAGCAAGGCTGGAATCGGGCAGATTTGTCTTTGTGAAGGACGCATGAATCAAGCCACGTACAAGGTTGTCCTGGAAGAAAACTTGCTTCCTTTTGCTCTGACATTGTTCCCCAACTCTGAGAATTGGTTTTTCCAGCAGGGCAATGAGCCATGCCACACAGCCAGGTCAATCAAAGTGTGGATGGAGGACCACCAGATCAAGACTCTGTCATGGCCAGCCCAATCTCCAGACCTGAACCCCATTGAAAACTTCTGGAATGTGATCAAGAGGAAGATGGATGGTCACAAGCCATCAAACAAAGCCGAGCTGCTTGAATTTTTGCGCTAGGAGTGGCATAAAGTCACCTAATGTGAAAGGCTGGTGGAGAGCATGCCAAGACGCATGAAAGCTGTGATTTGAAAATCAGGGTTATTCCACCAAATATTGATTTCTGAACTCTTCCTAAGTTAAAACATTACTATTGTGTTGTTTAAAAATGAACATGAACTTATATGCTTTACATTATTCGAGGTCTGACAACACTGCATCTTTTTTGTTATTTTGACCAGTTGTCATTTTCTGCAAATAAATGCTCTAAATGACAATATTTTTTTTGGGAATTTGGGAGAAATGTTGTCAGTAGTTTATAGAATAAAACAAAACAATTTATTTTTACGCAAACACATAACTATAAATAGTAAAACCAGAGAAACTGATAATTTTCCGCAGCTATGTATGTATGTATGTATGTATGTATGTATGTATATATATGTGTGTGTGTATATACTTAGGTTGGAGTCATTAAAACTAGTTTTTCAACCACTCCACAAATGTCTTGTTAACAAACTATAGTTTTGGCAAGTTGGTTAGGACATCTACTTTGTGCATGACACAGGTAATTTTTCCAATAATTGTTTACAGACAGATTATTTCACTTATAGTTCACTGTATCACAATTCCAGTGGGTCAGAAGTTTACATACACTAAGTTGACTGTGCCTTTAAACAGCTTGGGAAATTCCAGAAAATTATGTCATGGCTTTAGAAGCTTCTGATAGGCTAATTGACATTATTTGAGTCAATTGGAGGTGTACCTGTGGATGTATTTCAAGGCCTACCTTCAAACTCAGTGCCTCTTTGCTTGACATCATGGGAAAATCAAAAGAAATCAGCCAAGACCTCAGAAAAACAATTGTAGACCTCCGCAAGTCTGGTTCATCCTTGGGAGCAATTTCCAAACGCCTGAAGGTACCACGTTCATCTGTACAAACAATAGTACGCAAGTATAAACACCATGGGACCACGCAGCCGTCATACCGCTCAGGAAGGAGACGCGTTCTGTCTCCTAGAGATGAACATACTTTGGTGCGAAAAGTGCAAATCAATCCCAGAACAACAGCAAAGGACCTTGTGAAGATGCTGGAGGAAACGGTTACAGAAGTATCTATATCCACAATAAAACGAGTCCTATATCGACATAACCTGAAAGGCTGCTCAGCAAGGAAGAAACCACTGCCCCAAAACCGCCATAAAAAAGCCAGACTACGGTTTGCAACTGCATATGGGGACAAAGATCGTACTTTTTGGAGAAATGTCCTCTGGTCTGATGAAACAAAAATAGAACTGTTTGGCCATAATGACCATCGTTATGTTTGGAGGAAAAAGGGGGGGCTTGCAAGCCAAAGAACACCATCCCAACCGTGAAGCATGGGGGTGGCAGCATCATGCTGTGGGGGTGCTTTGCTGCAGGAGGGACTGGTGCACTTCACAAAATGGATGGCATCATGAGGAAGAAAAATTACGTGGATATATTGAAGCAACATCTCAAGACATCAGTCAGGAAGTTAAAGCTTGGTCGCATATGGGTCTTCCAAATGGACAATGACCCCAAGCATACTTCCAAAGTTGTGGCAAAATGGCTTAAGGACAACAAAGTCAAGGTAATGGAGTGGCCATCACAAAGCCCTGACCTCAATCCTATTGAAAATGTGTGGGAAAAACTGAAAAAGCGTGTGCAAGCAAGGAGACCTACAAACCTGACTCAGTTACACCAGCTCTGTCAGGAGGAATGAGCCTAAATTCACCCAACTTATTGTGGGAAGCTTGTGGAAGGCTACCCGACACGTTTGACCCAAGTTAAACAATTTAAAGGCAATGCTACCAAATACTAATTGAGTGTATGTAAACTTCTGACCCACTGGGAATGTGATGAAAGAAATAAAAGCTTAAATAAATAATTATCTCTACTATTATTCTGACATTTCACATTCTTAAAATAAAGTGGTGATCCTAACTGACCTAAGACAGGGAAGTTTTACTAGGATTTAAATGTCAGGAATTGTGAAAAACTGAGTTTAAATGTATTTGGCTAAGGTGTATGTAAACCTCTGACTTCAACTGTATGTATGTATGTATACTCTACATGACAAAAGATATGTGGACACCTGCTCGTCAAACATCTCATTCCAAAATCTTGGGCAGTAATATGGAGTTGGTCCCCCTTTGCTGCTATAACAGCCTCCACTCTTCTGGGAAGGCTTTCCACTAGATGTTGGAACATTGCTGCGGGGACTTTCTTCCGTTCAGCCACGAGGATTATTGAGGTAAGGCACTGATGTTGGGTGATTTAGCCCTGGCTCTCATTCGGCATTCCAATTCATGCCAAAGGTGTTTGATGGGGTTGAGGTCAGGGTTCTGTGCAGGCCAGTCAGGTTCTTCCACAGCGATCTCGACAACCATTTCTGTATGGACCTCGCTTTATGCACTGGGGCCTTGTCATGCTGAAACAGGAAATGGCCTTCTGCAATATGTTGCCACAAAGTTGGAAGCACAGAATCATCTAGAATGTCATTGTATGCTGTTGCGTTCTCCTGGCATCCCCCAAACCCAGATTCGTCTGTCGGGCTGCCAGATGGTGAAGCGTGATTCATCACTCCCGAGAACGTGTTTCAACTGCTCCAATCCCCAATGGCGGCGAGCTTTACACCACTCCAGCCTACGCTTGGCATTGCGCTTGTTGATCTTAGTCTTGTGTGTGGCTGCTCGGCCATGGAAACCCATTTCATGAAGCTCCCGACAAACAGTTCTTGTGCTGACTTTTCTTCCAGAGGCAGGATGGAACTCGGTAGTGAGTGTTGCAACTGAGGACAGACAATTTTTACGCCCGTCAGCACTCCGCATTCCCGTTCTGTGAGCTTGTGTTGCCTACCACTTCGCAGCTGAGCTGTTGTTGCACCTAGATGTTTCCACTTCACAATAACAGCACTTACAGTTGACCGGGGCAGTTCTAGCAGGGCAGAAATTTGACGTATTAACAAAGGAGGTAATCAAATGTGATAATAATCATCATCATACCAGTCATTAATATGTTGTGTGTTTGTGTTTTTCAGAAGAAGAGTTGAGGAAGCTACGAGAGGAAACCAATGTGGAGAAGATAAGGGAAGAGCTGGAGAGAGAGAGAGGGAAGAGGCTCGATCTTGAACTGAGGATGAACGAGGTGCTAAAATCCAGGTGGGTGATGGAGCGAGTGAGGGGAACATAATGTGTGTCATCTCATTCTCTAAGTGTTGGTCACTTAGTTAGTCCTGTCTCTGTGTGTGTGCTGCCTTCAGTGCTGCAACCCTCCACCTCCTCCACTCCCTGCATGCCATCCTACCTACCCCAGTGAGTTGTCCTTCGGTGGGGTGGATAACCCTGGACTGCAGCGGGTATAAATAGCTGCCCCTGCAGCTTGGTTGGCACATGGCAGGGAATTCCTCAAGAACCTGTGGGTGTGTGCTCGCTATAGTGTTTGTGTTTGTGTCACAACCAAGTCACGCGCTTCTATATCAGAGCACAGAGCATGACGCAGCATTTATGTTAGTCTTGGGATGATCACTTCTGTGTCCTTTGGCACTCGATGAACTGTTAAATTAAAATTCCACCCCAAAACTGTCTTTTGGTATTTGTGTCATTAGTCCATTGGTTATATGGTTACAAAATATTTTGCATGTCAGCAATCAAGTTTTCAAGATATATAACTTTCAAAATACAGAAATGCAGCCCGTATGATGCATTTAGCATCATATGATGATGCATATAGCATCATATGATGATGCATTTTGCATCATATGATGATGCATTTTGCATCTAGCATCATACCAGCTGAATTTCTGTATATTGAAAGTTATATAGCTTGAAAACTTGATTGCTGACATGCACAATATTTTGGAACTACATAACCAATGGACTAATGAAACAAATACCAAAATATAGTTTTTGGGTGGAATGTTCCTTTTAAGTAAAGCCTCGGGTTCACCCAGTCCACTCAGAATGGATTTCAGTGGCATTTTAGCTCCTGCCAAAAGGACATTCCACCATGTCTCTTTGGCCTTACAGTAAGGTCCACAAGGGCATAGAGGGGGCATGAAGACACATTACACATCAAAGAGCCACATTTTATAGAGGGCATACTTCAATGTTTGTTTACATAGTGTTGCAAAGACTCACTATTTTTCTGTCTTTCTCCTTTCCTCTTTTTCTATACTAATTTCTTCTATCAGGTTGGAAGACTCGCCACCACAGCCTGCCCATAAACCCCCGTCTCCAACGCCTGCTGCCAATGGCAAAGACACAGGTAAGCAAGGCAGAAAGTGGACTATGGTGGAACAACTATGACTGCTGATAGTATAGCCCAAAAACCGCCCCTACCTTTACTGTTTATGGAATTGAAGAGACCAGATTGATACTGCTCACACCTATCCCAGTCCTTCAGATCTGCAAAGACTGAGAAGTATTTGAGACAATCTGTAGAAAAGTCACTTAAATCAGATGCCAATTTCAGTATTTTAATGAGCCAAGCATTCAAGCTTTGGGTCAGAAGAAACCTTTGTCATAAACAGCAGTAACTCCCATAGATCAGTGAAATAAAAGGGTTTGTAGGGCCACAGGGCAGCCAGGGACTGAGAGACTGTGGGAAGACATCCAGGAGTCAGGTTGAAGCCAGTGGGAGTCCAGTGGGGCTGTAGAGCTGACGGGAAGGGAAAAGGACAGGAGACAGAACAGGGGGAGGGACTGACATTTGCTTTGACTCTATAGGGACTGGGATATGTGGATGTGTGATTTTTACAGCGGGAGTGTGAAGTGAAGACTATTCTTGGAAGACTGTTATAACCCTGTGTGTGTGTGGGGGGGGGATTCAGGATGATGGAGAATCTATTTTCTCCATGGGAGATTTCACATATTGACAAACATACACATACACACACCTCTGTATTCTCATATCAAACAATTGCTTCAAAAACGATCTCTGTTTCCCCTCACACACAGTTTCCCCAATCATTTTGAAACTCTAACCCAACAGTAAGGACAGGCAGCTTTAATAGCAGTGTTCAGTGCAAAACACATTCTGGGTGCTGAACATCCTCATTACCAGAGATATTTTAGTGTGTGTGGAGCACAGATTACTGACAGGCAGCCTATCTGCCAGCAGGCTGGAAGAAAGACACTGTTTGAGTGCGTGGGACGGAGGATAGGAGCTGTAGAAGTATCTCTTTGTAAAATCAAAAATCTTGATCATTCTTTGAGGATTCCAGATCACTCTTTGAGGGTTCCAGAACCAGTTGTTCGTCTAGTAGCTCCAGGTGCTGGTGACACTGGCAAGGGTGTTTTATTTTAGGAAATGAATTCGTGTTTCTTGAAGAGACACACAAGGAGCTCAGTGTGTAGTTTAGGTTAATGGGTCTTTGGTATTAACTCTAAATTAAACCAGCTTCTTAACTGGGAGATCTACAGACCTGGATCTCCTTCTCTACCAGTCTTCATTTCAATAAACAGCTTCAGGTAGTTATAGAAGTTACCCTTAGACACATATCTAGGAACAGAAATACCAAACCGACAAGGAGGCAACTTCATTGTACTCATTATAAACCTGTGCTGCCTGTAACCTTTCTTCTGGTCGCTCTCTCTTTCCCACTCTCCCTCTTTCTGTCTATTGAATGTACAGTTGAAGTCGGAAGTTTACATACACCTAGATTGGAGTCATTAAAACTCGTTTTTCAACCCCTCCACAAATTTCTTGTTAAAAACTATAGTTTTGGCAAGTCGGTTAGGACATCTACTTTGTGCATGACACAAGTAATTTTTCCAACAATTGTTTACTGAAAGATTATTTCACTTATAATTCACTGTATCACAATTCCAGTGGGTCAGAAGTTTACATACACTAAGTTGACTGTGCCTTTTAAACAGCTTGGAAAATTCCAGAAAATGATGTCATGGCTTTAGAAGCTTCTGATAGGCTAATTGACATCATTTGAGTCAATTGGAGGTGTACCTGTGGATGTATTTCAAGGCCTACCTTCAAACTCAGTGCCTCTTTGCTTGACATCATGGGAAAATCAAAAGAAATCAGCCAAGACCTCAGAAAAAGAATTATAGACCTCCACAAGTCTGGTTCATCCTTGGGAGCATTTTCCAAACGCCTGAAGGTACCACGTTCATCTGTACAAACAATAGTATGCAAGTATAAACACCATGGGACCACGCAGCCGTCATACCACTCAGGAAGGAGACGCGTTCTGTCTCCTAGAGATGAACGTTCTTTGGTGCGAAAAGTGCAAATCAATCCCAGAACAACAGCAAAGGACCTTGTGAAGATGCTGGAGGAAACAGGTACAAAAGTATCTATATCCACAGTAAAACGAGTCCTATATCGACATAACCTGAAAGGCCGCTCAGCAAGGAAGAAGCTACTGCTCCAAAACCGCCATAAAAAAGCCAGACTACGGTTTGCAACTGCACATAGGGACAAAGATCGTACTTTTTGGAGGAATGTCCTCTGGTCTGATGAAACAAAAAGAGAACTGTTTGGCCATAATGACCATCGTTATGTTTGGAGGAAAAAGGGGGTCCTTGCAAGCCAAAGAACACCATCCCAACCGTGAAGCACAGGGGTGGCAGCATCATGCTGTGGGGGTGCTTTGCTGCATGAGGGACTGGTGCACTTCACAAAATAGATGGCATCATGAGGAAGGAAAATTATGTGGATATATTGAAGCAACATCTCAAGACATCAGTCAGGAAGTTAAAGCTTGGTCGCAAATGGGACAATGACCCCAAGCATACTTCCGAAGTTGTGGCAAAATGGCTTAAGGACAACAAAGTCAAGGTATTGGAGTGGCCATCACAAAGCCCTGACCTCAATCCTATAGAACATTTGTGGGCAGAACTGAAAAAGCGTGTGCGAGCAAGGAGGCCTACAAACCTGACTCAGTTACACCAGCTCTGTCAGGAGGAATGAGCCAAAATTCACCCAACTTATTGTGGGAAGCTTGTGGAAGGCTACCCGACACGTTTGACCCAAGTTAAACAATTTAAAGGCAATGCTACCAAATACTAATTGAGTGTATGTAAACTTCTGACCCACTGGGAATGTGATGAAAGAAATAAAAGCTGAAATAAAAATTATCTCTACTATTATTCTGACATTTCACGTTCTTAAAATAAAGTGGTGATCCTAACTGACCTAAGACAGGGAATTTTTACTAGGATTAAATGTCAGGATTTGTGAAAAACTGAGTTTAAATGCATTTGGCTAAGGTGTATGTAAACTTCTGACTTCAACTGTATATTTATTTATAGTCAGTAACAAGACAAAAGAACAAACATGAGTCCTCTTCCAAGTATACAATAACATAAAACACCCACACACAAAAAAAGAAGCCTAATGACAACATGACCTGACCTTCAACTCTGCCTCTCCAGACAAAGACAAGCCGCCGCAGGGGGAGACCCTGTACTTGCGGGCGTGGAGGTGGCTCTACGACAGGGTGGGGGTCTACATAGAAGACTTCCGCTTCGTCCCAGAGGAGAACACTGTGGAGGCTGAGGAACCACTAAGTGCTAAAAGGTACGTTGTTGTACTCCTGCGATGGGTTGTCAAAACCATAGAAATACAATAGAATGAATGGGTCCACCCATCATGGAATATTGGTTTAAATGGGAATGTCTATTCTTGTAATCTTATTTCTATGTACTAAAAGGTGAGTACTGAACTAGTTGGTGAAAACATCAGTCACATTGAGAGGCTGTGTTGTGGTAGTCAATATCTGAACATTGTGTATTTGTTGCGCCCCACATGGCGAGTACGCTACCACTCACAGAAACAGTAGTAGTCTTTTACCCAAACCTTAATGGTAGTGATGTGAATTCTATACAGACACAAGACATCTGGACGTTCTGTATACGTTGCACATCACTGCATGAGCAACATGACCAGGGTCTTTTTCAGTAGGAAGAATACTATTTAAAAACGGATTGAAACCATGTAACACTCACAAAAACATAGTGTGGTGTTCAGACATTTGATTGGCTGGTAGGCCCTGCCTGTCTGGGCTATTAGGATGTCATGTAAGGCAGATTGGCCACAGGGAGTGAATAATGTCTGCCCTCTGGTGGTGGCTTGACCACACTACAACTCCCTGCAGCCATTGACTGAGGCTGTAGATTTAGGATCCGCTTCGCTATCCCCCAATTCTAACCTTAACCATTAGGGGGTGGACTCCTCACTGATCTTAGATCAGTGTCTAGATGCATCTCATACGTCATGCTTCTCTTTACTCCACTTTAAGCTAGCTGGGTTCAGTCTAGGACTGGGCTCATTTTGCTGCTAAACACAGATCAGATTGTATAGGGCTTACTAATCATTCAGGTCATGGGCTGCTGTGACCTTAGGCAGGACAGTACTGTAAACACACACACTACTGTTCAAAAGTTTGGGGTCACTTAGAAATATCCTTGTTTTCAAAAGAAAATCAAAAACAATTGTCCATTTAAAATATCAAATTGATCAGAAATACAGTATAGACATTGTTAATGTTGTAAATGGCTATTGTAGCTGGAAACGGCTGATTTAAAAAAAATGGAATATCTACATAGGCGTACAAAGGCCCATTATCAGCAACCATCAGTCCTGTGTTCCAATGGCACGTTGTGTTTGCTAATCCAAGTCTATCATTTTAAAAGGCTAATTGATCATTAGAAAACCCTTTTGCAATTATGTTAGCACAGCTTAAAACAGTTGTGCTGATTTAAAGAAGCAATAAAACTGGCCTTCTTGAGACTAGTTGATTATCTGGAGCATCAGCAATTGTGGGTTCGATTAGACAAGGACATTTCTAAGTGACCCCAAACTTTTGAACTGTAGTGTACACGTACACAGTTTGAAGTGTACACTGATTGGATAAAAGTTGGCAGCACAGGTAGAAAGCTCTAGAAAGAAAGGATGTGCTGTATTATAGCTGACCTTGTGGAGAGGAGAGAACAGAGAGAAATAGATTGAGCTCTTCATTCTTTCCTCTCCTCCTCACCTCTGTGTGACTCATACACAGAATGATCAGTGGGTTGAGGTGTTGCCACCTCCGCTAGAACACAGGAACTCTGCAACAACATTTTGCTCTTTTAGTAGATGTTTTCGAGAATTCTGTTCCCCCACTGTGTGGTGTCTGTAAAGTTCATGCAAAAATTCCTGTTTTATCATCTACCATTGTATGTCCCTCTCTCTCCAGGCTAACAGAAAACATGAGGAGACTCAGTGAGTATTTATTTATATATTAATACCCACTCAGAACAGTCATACCTTCTTCCATTGATCTACTGTTGTTGTCAGATATTGTTGTAATGTGACAATAAGTTGATGACTGATTTTGTATTTTTCCAGAGCGAGGAGCCAGACCTGTCACTAACTTTATGAGGAACCTCTCAGCCTTATCCAACTGGCACTCAGTGTACACCTCAGCTATTTCCTTCATAGTGAGTACAACTGCTCCTATCTGTCTTTTTAAAGGGATGTCCAAATCATCGAGAAGTAACTTCATTGAGCTACACACTTAATTTGAGAAACTTTAGGATGATTTGGACATGAAGTGTGAAAAATGGTAATATCGGTACCATTGACTTGCATTGGAGTTGTGCCACAAATGTAAAAAGTTAGCATTTGGAAACAGGGCCAGGTAAACAAAACCAGAGCATGGATTGCTGTCATACCATGTCCATAGACAGCTTACAGGGTAAGGAAACTAATATGTAACTTGGATGAACTATCCCTTTAGTGAGCTGTCCTGTATGAGTTTGACTACTGTATACATTATCGCAAGACTTTGACACATGCTATTCTATAGAGATAGACATCGACCAAATGTCTAATCGAATGTTTCTCTTCAAGGTCCTCTCATTTGATGTCCCAAATCTCCCACTATATTCAGTAGTGCTCGTCATTTGGAAGACTTGTATATTAAATCTGATTGTGAGAAAAAGGATGTAGGCTAAGTACTGTATGAAATGATGAACGTCATTTGTGTTTCCTCCTGTCTCAGATCTACATGAACGCTGCATGGCACGGCTGGGCCATCCCAATGTTCCTCTTCTTGGCCATCCTGAGGCTCTCCTTGAATTACCTTATCGCTAAGTAAGACATTCATACAGTACATACACACACACACACACACGTTCATATTGATATTACATTTAATTAGTAATTTATTGATGATGCTGAGTGATGCAACTACACTGAACCAGAGTATGTGAGCGGAGCTGGAGCGAGGAGCGGAGCGTGCACAATTTGACTGGAGCGTGGAACGAAATTCCCAAACGGCCTTCTCGCCCACTCCAATTTCGCTCCAGTGGTGCTCACTTCACGAGCTCAGGGCATGCCCGGCCCAGCATGCATTTGTAGTCTACTTGTGTGCTGCTATAGCCCCTTGCTTTAGCTACTGTCATGGAGTTCACTAAATATTTTCATAAAGAAACTGATAAAGCACACAGGTTCTAAATCAAGGTGACTTACAAAGATGAGGACCAAGAGCAAGTGAGGTAGTGCAGTGATGTAGTGTCCACAACAAAAGAATCATTGGGGAATCTGAAAAGACATGTATCCCAAAAGCATGATGGTGTACTTACTACATGCACATGCTAAAAGAAAGGAATGAGGTGGTTAGATAACTAAGTGTGTCATTGTAGCAAAGTATTTAAAAAACAAAAAATCTGATCTCTTAAATGTTTCGTTAATTTTCGTTCTATTATCTATACAATAGGTCATGGGTCATAATTGATTTTGGCCCAGTAGGCCTGGCATATTCCCACGTTCAAGGAGCTTTCCATTTTGATTGGGTTATTTTGCCTAAAAACCTGTTGGCCTACCTATAGAGAAAAAATAGAAAAAATACTGCATCTCTGCCCAGCCTGGCAAGAGTGGCCAAAAGGATGTTTAGCATCCCCAGTGGCTCTGCAAGTGTGGAGAGGATATTCTCTGCTGCTGGCCGGCTCTCCAGGCACAGTCGCATGAGCCTGAAGCCACAGACAGAATTCAAAGGCACTACTACGTTTTTTTTTTTTGTGCCACCATTTGCCTCATGATGGGTGACACATCTCCTTCGCATAGAGTTGATCAGGCTGTTGATTGTGGCCTGTGGAATGTTGTCCCAGGATCTCGACACAGTATCTCTGTGCATTCAAATTGCTATTGATAAAATGCATACCATAACCTCACCGCCACAATGGCGCTCTCGGTTCACAACGTTGACATCAGCAAACCGCTCGTCCACACAACGCCATACACGCTGTCTGCCCGGTACAGTTGAAACCGGGATTTATCCGTGAAGAGCATGCTTGTACAGCATGCCAGTGGCCATCGAAGGTGAGCATTTGCCCACTGAAGTCGGTTACGACGCCGAACTGTAGCCAGGTCAAGACCCTGGTGAGGACGACTAGCACACAGATTCGCTTCCCTGAGAAGGTTTCTAACAGTTTGTGCAGAAATTCTTCGGTTGTGCAAACCCACAGTTTCATCAGCTGTCCGGGTGGCTGGTCTCAGACGATCCCGCAGGTGATGTGGAGGTCCTGGGCTGGCGTGGTCACACGTGGTCTGCGGTTGTGAGGCCAGTTAGACGTACTACCAAATTCTCCAAAACGACGTTGGAGGCGGCTTATGGTAGAGAAATTAAGATTACATTCTCTGGCAACAGCTTGCCAATTGAACACTCGCTCAAAACTTGAGACATCTGTGGCATTGTGTTGTGTGAGAGAACTGCACATTTTAGTGGCCTTTTAATGTCCCCAGCACAAGGTTCACCTGTGTAATGATCATGCTGTTTAATCTGCTTCTTGATATGTCGACCTGTCAGGTAGATGGATTATCTTGGCAAAGGAGAATTGCTCACTAACAGGGATATAAACAAATGTGTGTACAAAATTTGAAAGAAATTTAGCTTTTTGTGCATATGGACGATTTCGGGGACATTATATTTCTGGTCATTAAACAAGGGACCAGCACTTTTACATGTTGCGTTTTATATTTTTGTTTATATTTACCAAGTTGGGATCAATAAATTCATACTCTCCACTCTTACATGTAATTACACTGTACCTACTTATTTAATGTGGGGCAGCTAATTTTCACAGGATCCTTTAGAGCAGGGATGGGCAACTTTGATGGGGGTGGAGGCCACCAAAAATCTGAACTCATGGAGGACCGCAGTGGCTCGCGGGTCTGTGTACCCTCATCCATACAGTGAGGGAAAAAAGTATTTGATCCCCTGCTGATTTTGTACGTTTGCCCACTGACAAAGACATGATCAGTCTATAATTTTAATGGTAGGTTTATTTGAACAGTGAGAGACAGAATTACAACAACAAAAATCCAGAAAAACGCATGTCAAAAATGTTATAAATTGATTTGCATTTTAATGAGGGAAATAAGTATTTGACCCCTCTGCAAAACATGACTTAGTACTTGGTGGCAAAACCCTTGTTGGCAATCACAGAGGTCAGACGTTTCTTGTAGTTGGCCACCAGGTTTGCACACATCTCAGGAGGGATTTTGTCCCACTCCTCTTTGCAGATCTTCTCCAAGTCATTAAGGTTTCGAGGCTGACGTTTGGCAATTCAAACCTTCAGCTCCCTCCACAGATTTACTATGGGATTAAGGTCTGGAGACTAGCTAGGCCACTCCAGGACCTTAATGTGCTTCTTCTTGAGCCACTCCTTTGTTGCCTTGGCCGTGTGTTTTGGGTCATTGTCATGCTGGAGTACCCATCCACGACCCATTTTCAATGCCCTGGCTGAGGGAAGGAGGTTCTCACCCAAGATTTGACGGTACATGGCCCCGTCCATCGTCCCTTTGCTGCGGTGAAGTTGTCCTGTCCCCTTAGAAGAAAAACACCCCCAAAGCATAATGTTTCCACCTCCATGTTTGACGGTGGGGATGGTGTTCTTGGGGTCATAGGCAGCATTCCTCCTCCTCCAAACACGGCGAGTTCAGTTGATGCCAAAGAGTTCGATTCTGGTCTCATCTGACCACAACACTTTCATCCAGTTCTCCTCTGAATCATTCAGATGTTCATTGGCAAACTTCAGACGGCCCTGTATATGTGCTTTCTTGAGCAGGGGGACCTTGCTGGCGCTGCAGGATTTCAGTCCTTCACGGCGTAGTGTGTTATCAATTGTTTTCTTGGTGACTATGGTCCCAGCTGCCTTGAGATCATTGACAAGATCCTCCCGTGTAGTTCTGGGCTGATTCCTCACCGTTCTCATGATCATTGCAACTCCACGAGGTGAGATATTGCATGGAGCCCCAGGCCGAGGGACATTGACAGTTATTTTGTGTTTCTTCCATTTGCGAATAATCTACAATCTTGTCCCTGACATCCTTGGAGAGCTCTTTGGTCTTGGCCATGGTGGAGAAAGTTTGGAATCTGATTGATTGCTTCTGTGGACAGGTGTCTTTTATACAGGTAACAATCTGAGATTAGGAGCACTCCCTTTAAGAGTGGGCTCCTAATCTCAGCTCGTTACCTGTATAAAAGACACATGGGAGCCAGAAATCTTTCTGATTGAGAGGGAGTCAAATACTGATTTCCCTCATTAAAATGCAAATCAATTTATAACATTTTTGACATGCGTTTTTCTGGATTTTGTTGTTGTTATTCTGTCTCTCACTGTTCAAATAAACCTACCATTTAAAATGATAGACTGATCATTTCTTTGTCAGTGGGCAAACGTACAAAATCAGCAGGGGATCAAATACTTTTTTCCTTCACTGTACCCACACATGCAGTCAGAGCCGGCCCTAGTCTTTTAGGAGACCCTAAGCAAAACTTTGTTTCCCACCCACCTTGCGAACAAAACATTTTAGCAGCCCCCCTCTTGACAGCAGAGGGAAAAATTGAAGTTGTAGAGTTAATTTCCTGCAATTCTACACATTTTGCCATGGGGCGTAGAGAAAAAATGTCATTTTAAAGCAAGAGTGACTTACAAAATCAATGGGTTCCCCCCCGGTCGGTAATTCGACCATGATTACTACAAGTGTAGATAGCTGGTCGCTAGACTAACTTAAAAATCAAAAGAATATTAGCTGACATGGACTAATTGAGTGGCTGATGCACAACCCAAATGTTGTGTATTCTATTATTCTAACTGTCAACAGTAAGTTGAGACCCAGACTGAGTTCTAAAAAAAGGAAAAATTAAATTGAAATTGATCTGCAGGTGCGGGCCGCCAGTTGCCCATCCCTGCTTTAGAGTTTTGACATCTTCACATTATTTTGATATCTTCCCTTTTTCCTTTCAGAGGTTGGAGGATTCAGTGGAGCATTGTGCCGGATATTACGGATCCTATAGTAAGAGACCTCCCATTTCACATGACTTCCTCTTAGCTTCCTGACCTCACAGGAAGTGCCCTGTCGTATTTCCTGCCTTTGGGATGGAATTAACTGATTGTTTGTGTTTGTTTGTTTCATGTAGGAACCGTCAAAGGATGACTTGACTGTGTCTGAAAAGTTCCAGTTAGTGCTTGATGTTGCACAAAAAGCACAGGTACAGTAGTAGCGAACACACATACACAAGCACGCATACATGCACACACAAATACACACAAATACACACAAACACACACAAACACACCACATTTAAGACATTTTGGAAAAGTCATTTTGTTGTGCTTTTTTTCACAGAACCTTTTTGGTAAGATGGCGGATGTATTGGAGAAAATAAAGAAGTAAGAAATAGCTGTTTCACTGTCTTACCATTCTATACTCTTTCCCTCTGAAGTTGGTCTGTATAGTTGATCAAATGGTTTCTCTCTCGCCCTCCCTCTCTCTCTCTCTGTGTGTGTGTGTGTTTTCAGCCTGTTCATGTGGGTGCAGCCTGAGATCACTCAGAAGCTCTACATCAGCCTGTGGGTTGCCTTTCTCTCCTCCTGCATACTGCCCTATAAACTCGTGGGCTTCATGATTGGTGAGTACACGCACACACAAACATACACACAAACATACACACACGCTGCTGCAGCCCTCACACACAGACTGAGTGAAAAGCTATGGTTACGTAACATTCAATATCAAAACACCACTTTATTCTCTTCATTGCTGCTAAGGGGCATTGTGTCTCCTGGCACACTGATATTTGATGTTTGTTCCTCTCTAAAGCAATGAGTCTTCTCTTGTGTGTTCACTGTTGGTGCCTGTGGCTGTGGAGGCTTTAAGAGGAAGGAGAATAACTGAGACATTTAGTTTACAGCAGACACGTGTTTTATGAAATATATCAAACATGTAAACAAGTGTAAACAAGTGTAAACAACAAAGTATACCAACATATTTTTTTGTACAATCCATTGTACTTTTACAACATTACTGTCTCTATTTTTTAAATTATTTTTAAAGTCTCTCTTTCTTCCCCTCGCTCTCAGGGCTTTATGCAGGGATCAAGTTCTTCATCATAGACTTCTTGTTTAAGAGCTGTCCCAAGCTGAGGGACAAATATGACACCCCTCACATCGACTGGAACAACCTACCAACTGATCCACAGCTGAAGGAGAGGACCAACGCTACTATGTCCCGACGGGTGAGGACACGCACTTATGCACATATATACATTTCCACACACACGTACGCAACATGTGTACAGAAAGTGCATTCGGAAAGTATTCAGACCATTTGACTTTTTCCACATTTTGTTACGTTACAGCCTTATTCTAAAATTCATTAAATCGTTTTTTTCCCCTAATCAATCAACACACAATACCCCATAATGACAAAGCAATTTTTTTAATACATTTTGGCAAATTTGTAAAAAATTAACTGAAATATTACATTTACGTAAGTATTCAGACCCTTTACTCAGTACATTGTTGAAGCACCTTTGGCAGCGATTACAGCCTTGAGTCTTCTTGGGTATGACGCTACAAGCTTGGCACACCTGTATTTGGGGAGTTTCTCCCATTCTTCTCTGCAGATTCTCTCAAGCTCTGTCATGTTGGATGGGGAGCATCGCTGCACAGCTATTTTCAGGTTTCTCCAGAGATGTTTGATCGGGTTCAAGTCTGGGCTCTGGCTGGGCCACTCAAGGACATTCAGAGACTTGTCCCGAAGCCACTCCTGCGTTGTCTTGGCTGTGTGCTTAGGGTCGTTGTCTTGTTGAAAGGTGAACCTTTGCCCCAGTCTGAGGTCCTGAGTGCTCTGGAGCAGGTTTTCATCAAGGATCTCTCTGTACTTTACTCCGTTCATCTTTGCCTCGATCCTGACTAGTCTTCCAGTCCCTGCTGCTGAAAAACATCCCCACAGCATGATTCTGCCACCACCATGCTTCACCGTAGGGATGGTGCCAGGTTTCCTCCAGACGTGATGCTTGGCATTCAGGCAAAATAGTTCAATCTTGGTTTCATCAGACCAGAGAATCTTCTCATGGTCTGAAAGTCTTTAGGTGCCTTTTAGCAAACTCCAACCGGGCTGTCATGTGCATTTTACTGAGGAGTGGCTTCCGTCTGGCCACTCTACCATAAAGGCCAGATTGGTGGAATGCTGCAGAGATGGTTGTCCTTCTGGAAGGTTCTCCCATCTCCACAGAGGAACTCTAGGAAGAGTCTTGATGGTTCCAAACTTCTTTCATTTAAGAATGATGGAGGCCACTGTGTTCTTGGGGACCTTCAATGCTGCAGACATTTTTTGGTACCCTTCCCCAGATCTGTTCCTCGACACAATCCTGTCTCTGAGCTCTACGGACAATTCCTTCGACCTCATGGCTTGGTTTTTGCTCTGATATGCACTGTCAACTGTGGGACCTTATATAGACAGGTGTGTGTACCTTTCCAAATCATGTCCAATCAACTGAATTTACCACAGGTGGACTCCAATCAAGTTGTAGAAACAGCTCAAGGATGATCAATGGAAACAGGATGCACCTGAGCAAAGGGTCTGAATACTTATGTAAATAAGGTATTTCTGTTTAATTTTTAATACATTTGCCAATTTTTTTATTTATTTAATCAATTTTAGAATAAGGCTATAATCTAACAAAATGTGGAACAAGTCAAGGGGTCTGAATACTTTCCGAATGCACTGTATACGAAAACACACAATGTAATCTGAGAAAATGTACTCTAGGGCCGCACAAATAACTCGCCCCATAGCAAAGGTAACCAATTCTTTATCCAACCCAAACTTCCCTAACCCTAGCCTTTATCCAAATGCTAAATAACTTAACCCTAACCTCATTACAAAAGTATCTATTACAACTGAAGCATAGATTTTTGTTTTTAAATAATAACCGTAACTACTGTCAATCCAACATTGTAGTTATTTTAACTTATGATGAGCTTTAACCCCTTTTTATGTTGAGCCCTTACTTTAAACAAATCTAATTTACCTTGACACTGCCACCTGAATGTCATGCTCTGTCATCTGTGTATGCATGCGTGTGCGTGCGTGAGACTGTGTGTCGAGTGTTTTGCGATGACTATCTCAGCCAGTTGGCAGTAATGTTAGTGGTGCTAGATGGGCCTTTGCTTTAGTGACTGTCACTATACGTTGTGTTTTGTTTCTCTCTCTCAGCTGTCTGGGTCTGAGAAGGTAGGGACTCTGGTGTGCCTCTGTCCCCTTACGTTACATAGTGCCTGTGTGTGCCACCAGCTAAAACATGTATATATGTCTGAATGTGTGTGTGTGTGTGTGCGCACTGAGTGTGTGCGTGTGGTTCACGATAAACCTCCCAACATTAACTGAGTGTTTGTGAATAAATGGATCAAAAATGTCAATGCATTTATCCACTTTTAGTGGGCCATAAGAGACACTTACTAAGCTTTAATTGAACCAGTCTTAATCGAAACAATTATTAATTAATTTGTGACATTTTTTATCCATTTTAACAGACATACTCTGTAGGAACCAGGTGTTCAGTGTGCTGACAACCAGCACTGTCAAAAGCAACTTTAGTGTGACTAGAGTAGTATATAGTCCGGTTTACAGTAACACCTTTATTTCCCCCATAGTTTAGTTTACCTCTAGAACACTCAAATTGTTATTCCTTCATATCGATGGTAAGATAATCAGGTAAGGTAAAACTTTCTAGTGATTCCAATTAGTAGTAGGCTTTGTATAACAATCACTCAAAAATGTGAATCATTTACCAGGTAACCCTTGAAAAACAGAGCTAACTAGTGTGTCTGATTTCCCCAACTATGTAGCTAAGACTTATTGTATTCTATTTCTGTGTAACATTACAAATAGTCCCATCTATTTACTGTATAGCTAGGGGCCTGCCTGCCTGCAGCATGAGGGAGTATATTGTACTGTAGCTGTTAACGGCATGGCCATTTATCTGCAGAGCTCCCTAATCTCACTCCCAGCATTACAAACACTAACTAATCCACTACTATACCGTACTGTCTTTACTGTACACCGACTTCTGATCGCCCCCACCCCTCTGCCTGAAGTGTGTACTCGCTCACCCCCCGTCAGGGATTTAGCCTTCACTAAAAGCATTGGATTGGTGGGTGTAAGCATGCGTAGGCAAAAGACAGGTGGACAATGTTCCACCATAATTCTATACACTAGTGAGGGGTAATGAACCAGTGCACACTTCAGGGCAGAAGGGTAGAGGATACCCTTGGAACACAGACAATTAAATACATTGTTAAGTTAAATAACGAAATGTCCTCACTTAGAAATGAAACTAACAGAGATGACCGACTACCTACATGTACAGTACTATAGTATGTACTGTAAGTGTACTGTGTCTATATGAGTGTGTCTGGGGGGGGGGTCGGGGAACTGCTCTGCGCTTTGCACGAGACCCTCACCCTGAGGCTGATGTTAGATAAGACACAAGTTGTTTGCAAGGCTATGTTATAAGGAACACATACTCCTACTGTGTACAGATGAATGGCCTCCATCTTATGTTTCCCCTCTCTATGTGAGAGGCTGTCTACCAGTTTAGTCTCAGAGAATCCGTAGTGGAAGATGGCTACAGTAGTGCTCTGTAATAAAATTATTCCTCTTCCTCCTCCTCCCCCACCCGCTCCCCAACTCCTCCCTCTCCTCCTCCTCCCCTCTAGATTCAGCCTGTGGTGGCTAGAGGTAGCCTAGCAACTGTTCCATGCGGTGTAAACCTGGATGGTGACAGCGCCAGGATTCATAGCACCAAGAAGGGAGCCTTTCATGAGATCTTCAATGTCTCAGAGAATGAGCGCCCTCTACCAGGTCAGAGGACTTACTGCACCTAAAATATTTTTCTTCGATTTTTTCCCTGCCATTCAAAAAAATATTGTTTAAATGCATTCAGCCACTTGTAGAAGTAAATCAATATAAACTATTTTTGTGTGTGTGTGTGTGTGTGTGTGTGTGTGTGTGTGTGTGTGTGTGGGTGTCTACAGTGTGTGAGAATGGGTGGAGGTGCTGCCTCATCAACAGAGACCGGAAGATGCCAACAGACTACATACGAAACGGCATGCTCTACGTTACAGAGAAGCAAGTAGACCTACCTCATCACACTAGCTTGTCCCTTCAAGTACTTCGTCACAATAGCTTTTCACCTCTAGTGGTCTGCTATTCCTTTTTGGTGTGCTGTCTTTACTCTCTGATGTGTGTGTATACAATATGCCACGAAATAGTGCCATTATGTTGCAGATTCTCAGAGCCAGATCCAAGAGCGGATGATTTGTGCTGACTCGTCTCTCCATCTTTCTATCTCTCCTCCTCTCTCTCGCCATCTGTCTCTTTGTCTCTCAGTTATCTGTGCTTCGAGAGCTCCAGTTCCAAATCGGCCTCCTCCAAGAAGAATAAGGTCATTAAGCTGGTGGACATCACAGATATCCAGAAGGTGTCCATCTACACTAATTCCATAATTGTATCATATCCTTTCCATGTTTTCTGTGATATCACATCCTGATATGCATCTTCCAACAACTGATAGATTCTTTGAAATTAATCTATCATAATTGTATTTATCTGACACCATCTCTTCTCTCTCGTCTCTGTTCGCAGTACAAAGTGCTGTCTGTCTTACCTGGGTCTGGAATGGGAATCTCCATAGCCACTCCCTCCACACAGAAGGTATGGAAATAAAGACTAATTTGACCTTTTTATTATCCTTCACATATTTATAAATAAATTTAATGTAATTTATGGATTTCTGTGTCTCCTCCTCCTCAGCCTCTGGTGTTTGGTGCCATGATCCATCGAGACGAGGCCTTCGAGGCGATCTTCACCCAGTACATGAAGATCATGACCACCTCCAGACCACCCTCGGGCAGCCCTGAGCTGTAGCCCTGCTATCCCCATGGACAGAGGCCTGGGCTGGGGTCAGGGCTGGGCCACCTACCCCTGAATCCTCCCTCGCTGGAGGAAAGACAATTGGGGAAAGTGATGGGACGCACACCTCTTCTCCTCCCTCTCTTATCTACAATGATTGGACAATCTTCTTTTATGACTGAGAGGTGTCTGTGCGCGCCGCGCGTCTGTCTGTGCGCGCATCTGTGTGTGTGTGGAGGTGGGACTTGTTGTCCAATAGGGATGGTGCACACATTCCTACAATCTGTCTATGTCGGAATGAGGATGGGGGGGATGAAGAAGAGGGGGTGGGGGGACATTATTTTTAACACAGACATCTCATCATAGGAGAAGGAGCTGGCTCTCCTGCCTGCCTGCCTGCCTGACAGCTTTCATTTGCTTCAGAGAGACGTGTGTGTCTGAGCTGCACAGACAGTGTGCGTCTCTACTCACCTGTCTTCTCTGTCTGTCTTTCTTGCGAAGTCTGAGTCAGTGTAACCGTTACTGCTGGTCTTGCATGGAACTGTACAGACAGTACGCTGTACGGTAGCTAGATGTTTGTGTAGAAAACATAAAGCTGTGAGAACGTCGAGCCAACATCTGAACAACGTTCAACATGACAAGAAGCCTTTTCCATTAGTTTACATCGTTGCTGTGGATTTTCTGTGGAGACACTCGCACATATTTCAGCAACAAACAGTTTGCTTTCAGGTGTCTTTTTGCATATGCTGTATATTTGTTATACGTTCAACACTCACTACTGAACTGTACTGTGTGTCACGTACAGTAGTGGGGACCTTGGCGATGATGTTCATTGTGAAATGTTTTCAAATGCCTTTCCTTTGAATTCCGCTTATTTTTGTAATAACCAATGGAATGATGAGGAACTGGACTTATTTAAAGTAGGTCCTGGATCGTGTTATAAAACTAAAGCACACTCACTGTTAGAGTCATAACAGACCTAAACCATGAATAATGTGTCTAAACTGAAGGTACATAGTTCAAATGTAACGTAGCTGGTTCAGTGAACTAAACGTGTGTATTGAGTAACCCCGAGGCCTAAAACCTAAAGATGAGTTAATGCCTTGGCTTTTGTCTAGTAGGCTAACACATTCTTAAGGTGCATACTGTAGGTCACGTAAACGTACTAACGATTTCGTAGTGTCTCAAGGCCCAGTACCTGTGTTACTTCAGTCTTTAGTGACATGTTATGGTATAGTAGTACTATAGTAGTTCTACTGTAATACCACTAATACCAACCTGTAGTATTAACACTGGAGTGGTCAGACGTGTACAATGTGCTGTCCTGTTCAGAAGTAATTTCACTTGGTTAACTTGACTAGTAACTAGTTAACTCCTGGACGAATTATCTCAGTATTTCAATGCAAATCGAGTCAGTCAACTGGCCTGGTTCTGTAGTATTCATTCACAATAGGAATACTGAATATTTTAATGTCACTTTATTATTGTCACCATTCTGGATTAAAAAGCTGGTCTTTTATTTTTCAGATAGGTTTGATATGTAGAATTGTAATGAATGCCAAACCAAGTGGATGTGGACACTTTCTGTGTTTTGTAAGATGACTGGAAGAGTTATTGTGGACATCTGGGCATTTTTCTGGTCTATCGTTTGCTGCAAATGAGAGAGTAGATTATACCATGCTCTCAGATCCTTTTTTCCTCAGCACAACAAGCTAGTCCCCTAAAAAGCATTCATCTTCCCACACTGTTAACAAGCCCGTATAAACTATGTCAGTTCTGGTCTTACAAAACCCAATCTACAGTTGTTATGACTGGATACAACATTTCTATGGATTGTCTATTGTCTAAGGAACTCATGCTGTTAGTGTGTGGATTGTACGTTACTGTAGTCTTAATGCTTACCTGAAGCCTTTCTTAGTCGATTAGTAACAACAACTAACTTTGAAATCTGCAATCAGGGTCTGTCCTAAAAGAAGCACACAGAATGTATTGTGTTACTGCTGTAAACTCCTAGTTTTATTTTTTTGTTGCCAAAACGTCCATTTTTCTTTCTTTTACTGCCCGCCATACTCTGCCTACACTGATGTTTACTGAAGGTTGGGATAAAAACCTTAATTGATTTCTTGTTCTTTTGTTTGGAATGCCGGTTTGAGCTCCTAGCCACAGGTGGAGTTATGAAGACTGGAAAGATATCTTCCTCTTGCGTTTTGATTACTGTGTCAACTGTCAGCTATTAAATCTGCTCAGACTGGTCTCAGGACAACCTCTGCTGCTCACCTTGATCCCAACAGCAAACGTAAGCCTGATCCCTGATCTGTTAATAATGCTTTAATAGCTAAAGCTAAAGTTTTGCTCTTCTGTTGAGTTTGTTGTCATGGCATACACTGTACATTTACTGTACTGAGTAGCGTGGTAATGAAAGTCAGAGGAGTTGGATCAAGCATATAGTAACAGATCTGGGACCAGGCTAACAGTAGACAGATGGCGCCATCAGAGAACATTCTAGTCAGATTATATTGTACGTCAATCACACTGCAAAAAAACATCAGTGATCGTTCTAATGGTAGTGCCATGCAGTACATGGTAAAATCACGATAATCTTTTAGCTATTTTTGGATCACTCACAGGCCTTCCTTACAGACAGCAGAGGTCATCATGGCGACTCCGAGAGCTGATGTCCTCTGGTTTCTAGTGGTCTCTACTTCTGTGGCTCTCGTTGTGTTAACCAAGTATTAGTTCTAACTCAATGTAAACGTTAGTCAATTACTTAATGATATTCCCATACAGTATATCACTGCAAATTTCAATATACTGCAATCATCTGACAGTTGTGGGTAATTATTTGTCATCTGTGTGTTCGAGGACAAAATGACGAAAGAGGAATTTATATACAAAAATGGAATGTACACACAAATCCATTGAGTTTTTAAAGAGAACAATGTCTATTGTAAAATATGTGATGTACATTTTTTTTAATTTAAATAAATTGAATTAAGTATTTGCCCTTCTCTGTATTGTCATCCTGTGTACTACACCTATTATAAGAGTAATGTTAGTCATTCCAAATGAACACGGAGGTACTGTAGGAGGAGATTGTGTGGTCCAGTGCTGACTGCAAGTCCCACATTCGGCCACTTGATGTCACTACAGGACAGATGGATGGAGGCTGAAAATGACCCTTACAGACACTAGACGGCAGTGGCGTCAAAGGCTGTGGAATCAGGTGAATAACTCTCAAAACCTTTTTGAAGAGCCTGCCTGGTTGTATACACAATTCAGCATGGTAAATACTGTGTGTGTATGTATATGTACACTACCAGTCAAAAGTTTGGACACACCTACTCATTCAACGGTTTACATTTTTTTACTATTTTCTACATTGTAGAATAATAGTGAAGACATCAAAACTATGAAATAGCACATATGGAATCATGTAGTAACCAAAAAAGTGTTAAACAAATCCAAATATATTTTATATTTCAGATTCTAATAGCCACCCTTTGCGTTGATGACTGCATTGTAAAGACCTGTTCTGCGCATGTTCTTTTGTGTAATTATGGGGTGGAAGGGAATATATGAATGCATTCACACTGTGGGATTTTTCCTCCTTTTTGCACTTTTGTTTTACGGTAATATTATGGTAAGAAACAATTACAATTTCATGATGAATGCAATGATTCATACATTTTCACTTGGTCAAACCTAATTCTTATTCAGCACAGTGAAAAAATATCTCATGAAAGTTATGAATCATAACTGCAAAACCTTTCCACTGATCCACACAGCTTCTACCCCAACACAAATTTGACGATTTGGTGAAAGTACAATGATTACTGTGATATCATTCCATATTATCCCCATATTGGGACTGTAGAGAATGACACAGAGCCCCAAATTTCTCCTCTGAACTCTAACAAAAACCACAGTGAGATTTCCTGTTGGAAACACTGACTGCGTCCCAGAGTGGATGGGTACATGCTACACTACAAAGAGTTGAAGTTTGAAGAGACGCAGCATCCATCACACACTTTTCTCCACTTCAGGCCTTTGGCAGGATAGGGAAGTTAGTTCAAATAAACTATTTAATAAATGATACCCCTGAGTTGCCTGTCCACAGACACGTAGTTGGATGGAGCCAGTGTATTTTTAGACCATCTGATTGAAAGCGACATTGGCACCTCCTGCTCTAGTTGTTTGTACACTTTGACAAAACAGTGACACTCTCTCTCCAATGGCTCAAATCTGTCTGACAGCTACACACACACACCACAATGCTGGTGAGTGATGTCTCCCATCATCACCAGTGGACTGAGGTGACCTCCCTAGCTCCGTGGGAGGTGGTACGGTGGATATTATTCACTGTGGCCACGTCCAAATGGCACCCTATTCCCTATATAGTGCACTACTTTTGACCTGGTCAAAAGTAGTGCACTATGTAGGGAATAGGGTGCCATTTGGGGTGCATTCTGTATAAATGTTAAAAGGATTTTCTCCCACAAGGATACCAACCATAGCCATTCCTCTCCCAGTGCTGCCTGGCTGTTAACACTGTGCTAGGCTGAATACTGATTACACAACATTAGGTCTACGGTGCCAGTCTACCAAACTCTCAATGAATAACTTTGTAATATGTAACTATGTAATGTGTGTAATCACAGCATAACGACACAGGTATAAGACCAACCTAATGTAGCGCGCAGTGCATTTGTCACGTGTCCTGTCTTTGGCACTTAAGGTCCTGTTAGCCTACTTCACCCATATTCCTGTATATGCAGGTATAAAAGCAACTAACTTAATGTTAAGAATCCCACATTTTTTTATTTGGCCTGTCATTGTACTTTCCTGTTACTTCACCCATATAATAGTCATGTGTCATGTGAGGGAACTGCTGATTCCCATGCATCTATCTGATCTATGTTGTTTAGAAACAAGATGGGTAGTGAGGGTTAATCAGGATTGGGGAGTAACTGATTACATATAATACATTACTGTACATGTAATCAGTTTTGTTTCTTCTCCAAACTAACTGTAATCAGTTACCTTACCAGCAAACAATTGTAATCCGATTACAGATACTTTTGAAAAACTGGATGATTACTTCTTGAATTACTTTTAAATTCATATGTTTTCTCAATTACATTTAATTCAGCATTGAAAAAAGGTGCAATTGTAAATTCTTTCCAGTTTAACTGACGCCCGGCCCAGAAAGACAATTTCCATAGGCGGCCACTTAGAAAATTCCTAATAAGACACTTTAGTCATCAACTTTGTGCACAAAACATCCTTTGAATTATTAAAATAATTATTGTAATAAATAATAAAATCCATCACTCACAGCCAAAGAAGATATTAACATTTTATATTCATCCAATGTCTGTCATGTTTTTGGATGACGTGAGGATGTCGGCGATGCTCGCGCTGCTCCCTGTGCACACTGAGTGCTAGCGCGCATGTGATGTTGGTCCGTATAACCCGGATGCAACCCGGATGTAGACGGTCCATGAATCGACATGCAAACGTGAGTAGATTACCTTGTAAGCAACAGTCGGACATCTTAGATGCAGTCTCCAGTTATTATTATACCTCAGTGACCCAACCTTTGGGGTAATACATAACCTACTAGTGTACACGAAAGGTATGGTTGGCAAAGACTGAAAGGTCCTCTGTCTACTCATCATCCTAGTCACAAGATAACGTTTTTCTTCTTGCTTTGCTCTTTATGTGTCGGTACAGATTTCATTTAAAGTTTCTCTGAGTGACTTCTTGGCCTTGTTTACCACTAAGAACTCAAGTACTGCATCACAAAGGTGACAGCACTGGTCACTGTGACAGCAAATGGCTGTCTTCACTTCAGCTGTGTAATGGCACCGGAGGGAATTGTCGCTGTTTTACGGGCTCCTGACCAATTGTGCTATTTTGTGTTTGTTTTTTTCCGCTGTTTTTAACTTTATTTGTACATAATGTTTCCGCCATTGTTTCCTATGACTGAAAAGAGCTTCTGGACATCAGAACAGTGATTACTCACCTCGAACTGGACAAGGATTCTTTCTTTAATGAGTCGGAAGCAAAGGATATGCTGCTCTTCCCGGACCAGGCCCAAATCCCCGTCATTCACATGAAGAGGAGACACTGTTACAGAGGTCGAAGAGCTGGATGCCTGGCGAGACTGCGTCGGCGAGTGGATAATCCTCCTTTACCCTCCGTTTTACTGGTGAACGTGCAATCACTGGAGAATAAAGTGGATGAGCTCCGTTCAAGACTATCCTATCAACGGGACATGAAAAACTGTAATATCCTATGTTTCACAGAGTCGTGGCTGAACAAGGACATGGATAATATACAGTTACCTGAGAACAGAAGCCTCCGGTAAGATCAGGGTGGATGGTGTGTGTGTCTCTGTCAACAACAGCTGGTGCGTGATCTCTAATATTAAGGAAATCTCTAGGTTTTGCTTGCCTGAGTTAGAGTACTTCATGACAAGCTGTAGACCACACTATTTACCAAGAGAGTTTTCATCTATATTTTTCATAGCTGTCTATTTACCACCACAATGCAATGCTGGTACTAAGACCGCACTCAACAAGCTATCTAAGGTCATAAGCAAACAAGAAAATGCTCATCCAGAGGCAGTGCTCCTAGTGGCTGGGGACTTTAATGCAGGAAAACTGAAATCCGTTTTACCTTATTTCACATGTGCAACTAGATTAAAAAAAACTATAGATCACCTTCAATCCACACACAGAGATCTGTGCAAGGCTCGCCCTTCATTTGGCAAATCTGACCATAATTCTATCCTCCTGATTCCTGCTTACAAACAAAAAGTCAAACAGGAAGTACCAGCTCAATACAGAAGTGGTATAATGAAGCGGATGCTAAGCTACAGGACTGTTTTACTAGCACAGGCTGGAATATGTTCAAGGATTCATCCAATGGCATTGAGGAGTATACCACATATGTCACCAGTTTCATTAATAAGTGCATCGACAATGTTGTCCCCACAGTTACCGAACGTACATATCCCAACCAGAAGCCATGGATTACAGACACTGTGATAAAGCTAGAGTTGCTGCTTTCAAGAGGCTTATCCAGATGCTTATAAGAAATTTCGCTATGACCTCCAACGAGCCATCAAAAAGGCAAAGCTTCAATACAGGACTAAGATCGAATCCTACTACACCGGCTCTAATGCTCGTCGGATGTGGCAGGGCTGGCAAACTATTACGGATTACAAAGGGAAACCCAGCAGCGAGCTGCCCAGTGACGCAAGCCTACGAGATGAGCTACTGTAAATACCTTCTATGCTCGCTTTGAGGCAAGCAACACTGAACCATACATGAACACCAGCTGTTCCAGACGACTGTGTGATCACGCTCTTTGTAGCCGAGGAGAGTAGACCTTTAAACAGGTTAACATTCACAAGGCTGCAGGGCGGACTACCAGGACGCATACTCAGAGCATGCGCTGACCAACTGGCAAGTGTCCTCACTGACATTTTCAACCTCTCCTTGACCCAATCTGTAATACCCATGTTTCAAGCAGACAACAATTGTCCCTGTGCCCAGAAATGCCAAGGTAACCTGTCTAAATGACTAGCGCCCGGTAGCACTCACATCTGTAGCCATGAAATGCTTTGAAAAGCTGGTCATGGCTGACATCAACACCATCATCCCAGAAACCCTGGACCCAAGCCAATTTGCGTAACGTCCCAACAGATCCACAGATGACGCAATCTCTATTGCACTCCACACTACCCTTTCCCACCTGGACAAAAGGAACACCTACGTGAGAATGCTGTTCATTGAAATAACCCATATGGAATCATGTAGTAACCCAAAAAGTGTGAAACTAATCAAAATATATTTTGTATTTGATATGCTTCAAATAGCCACCCTTTGCCTTGATGACAGCTTTGCACACTCTTGGCATTCTCTCGACCAGCTTCACCTGGAATGCTTTTCCAACGGTCTTGAAGGAGTTCCCACATATGCTTAGCACTTGTTGGTTGCTTTTCCTTCACTCTCATCCCAAACCATCTCAATTGGGTTCAGGTCGGGGGATTGTGGAGGCCAGGTTATCTAATGCAGCACTCCATCACTCTCCTTTTGGTAAAATAGCCCTTGCACAGCCTGGAGGTGTGTTGGGTCACTGTCCTGTTGAAAAACAAATGATAGTCCCACTAAGCCCAAACAAGATGGGATGGCGTATTACTGCAGAATGCTGTGGTAGCCATGCTGGTTAAGTGTGCCTTGAATTCTAAATAAATCACAGACAGTGTCAACAGCAAAGCACCCCCACACCATAACACCTCCTCCTCCATGCTTTACGGTGGGAACTACACATGCGGAGATCATCCGTTCACCCACACCGCGTCTCACAAAGACACAGCGGTTAGATCCAAAAATCTCAAATTTGGACTCCAGACCAAAGGACACATTTCTACTGGTCTAATGTCTATTGCTCGTGTTTCTTGGCCCAAGCAGGTCTCTTCTCTTTATTGGTGGCCTTTAGAAGTGGTTTCTTTGCAGAATTTCGACCATGAAGGCCTGATTCACACAGTCCCCTCTGAACAGTTGATGTTGAGATGTGTCTGTTACTTGAACTCTGTGAAGCATTTATTTGGGCTGCAATCTGAGGTGCAGTTAACTCTAATGAACTTATCCTCTGCAGCAGAAGTCACTCTGGGTCTTCCTTTCCTGTGGCGGTCCTCATGAGAGCCAGTTTCATCACAGTGCTTGATGGTTTTTGCGAAGCACCTGTTTGGCAGCGATTACAGCCTTCGGTCTTCTTGGCTATGACGATATAAGCTTGGCACATATTTGGTGAGTTTCTCCCATTCCTCTCTGCTGATCCTCTCAAGCTCTGTAAGGTTGGGTGGGGAGCATTGCTGTACAGCTATTTCCAGGTCTCTCCAGTGATGTTCGATCAGGTTTAAGTCCGGGCTCTGGCTGGGCCAATCAAGGACATTCAGAGACTTGTCCCGAAGCCTTGTCTTGGCTCTGTGCTTAGGGTCGTTGTCCTGTTGGAAGGTGAACCTTCGCCCCAGTCTGAGGTCCTGAGTGCTCTGGAGCAGGTTTTCATCAAGGATCTCTCTGTTCTTTGCTTCGTTCATCTTTGCCTCGATCCTGACTAGTCTACCAGTCCCTGCCACTGAAAAACATCCCCACAGCATGATTCTGCCACCACCATGCTTCACCGTAGGGATGGTGCCAGGTTTCCTCCAGATGTAACGATTGGCATTCAGGCCAAAGAGTTCAATATTGGTTTCATCAGACCAGAGAATCTTGTTTCTCATGGTCTGAGAGTCTTTAGGTGCCTTTTGGCAAACTCCAAGCGGGCTGTCATGTCCCTTTTACTGAGGAGTGGCTTCCATCTGGCCACTCTACCATAATGGCCTGATTGGTGGAGTGCTGCAGATATGTTTGTCCTTCTGGAAGGTTCTCCCATCTCCACAGAGGAACTCTAGAGATCTGTCAGAGTGACCATCGGGTTCTTGGTCACCTCCCTGACAAAGGCCCTTCTCCCCCGTTTGCTCAGTTTGGCCGGGTGGCCAGCTCTAGGAAGAGTCTTGGTGGTTCCAAACTTCCTCCATTTAAGAATGATTGACGCCACTTTGATGGACGCCACCTTTCCAAATCATGTCCAATCAATTGAATTTACCACAGGTGGACTCCAATCAAGTTGTAGAAACATCTCAAGGATGATCAGTGGAAACAGGATGCACCTGAGCTCAATTTCGAGTCTCATAGCAAAGGGTCTAAATACTTATGTATTTTTTTTATAAATTATCAAACATTTCTAAAAACCTGTTTTTGCTTTGTCATTATGGGGTATTGTGTGTAGATTGCTGAGGATTTTTATTTATTTAATCCATTTTAGAATAAGGCTGTAACGTAACAAAATGTGGAAAAAGTCAAGGGGTCTGAATACTTTCCGAAGGCACTGTGTATATATATATATATATATATATATATATATATATATATATATATATATATATATATATATATATATATAGCATATACTGTATATAAAAATAAGTTATGTATGACAGAGATACCTGTTGACACCAGCCAGCCCTCTAGACAAATCACATCCCTCCACTGTCATGGAGCACACGCACGCACACACACAATTCTCTCTCTGGATGAAAGCAGAGATTAAGTCACTGACAAGCGGCCACCTCCTTTGTCCAACACAATGAGTTGTTGTGGTGACAGCAAGTGACAGTGTCACTTTTTATTATCCATCCTCCCCTGTCCACTCGCGCACACTCAGCCGCCAAACTCCACGGAATGATGGGAGACTAGTTGGGGTCAAGACTCATTTGTTTTCCATTTTCACCCACAATACACAGATGATATGCTCAGAGCCTCAGAGAAAGCAATTACCAGTACTGTTATGAATTGTTTACCGTTATGAACGGCAGGGCTATTGATCCACTGTCATTAGAGTGATTTGAGACAAGGGGCTCTATTCAATCTGTGTCGCTGAAGCTTTCCAGATTGCGCAATAGAAATGTAAAGGTCATTTTCGATGGAGCCGACATATGTGAATGCAGTCTCCACTAACTCGGGAACATTGTCTTTAAATTTCAATCACACTGTGATGCTGAACTTCTGTGATACAGATTTAATAGAACCCAGTAACATAATGGATAGGCTATAGACTAGTGAGCACGTTTATGTTTACTGTTTTTCAAGAGGGAAAATAAGAAAACACAAAAATATCTTCTTTGAAAACTTTACTGACAAAGAGAAGAGACAACAAAAACAACCCAAGTCATTTTATCTCTCCGGTACACTTCTTGAATATATCTGAGAGGCCAAGACCCTTTCAAATTTATGTGGAGGAATTAGAGTTGTTTCTCTGTGCAATGATGAGAAAACATCTGTGATGTGCCCCCCTTAAACTTAAACATCTGCTGATCAGTCAAAACCCTCCCTCTCCTCAAATATAAGGCAAATCAACATAATTAAAACCACACTTCCCACCTCCCCAGCATGTCGCAGACCATGCGTCTCGGGTAAACACTGCACCAGCTCATTACCATCCACAATCATCAAACAGTTTGGGCGCTTTACGCCAACATTAAGGATGCAGAGAGAGAGAGAGCAACAACAGGAGATTATCCCCTTTGTGCGATCCAAATCCCTAATTAATGAAGGGTTTTTATGCAAGGGAGAGCCACAATCCTCAGATAGGAAACGTCCTATTCAAATATTAAATATTAATAAGAAGTTAGATAACTTGGACAACGGGAGATTTATGTAAGGAGGCTTTGGTGATGAGGTATTAGGAAGTTTAGGGCTACATTCTATCAGATCTGTGCTAGCTGACGTATAGCGTTTGTTTTGGCAGTGTCGGGGGTGGAACTGCGTTATGCCCGTACACATTGTGACGTGTTTATTACGCCGTACATCATCTTCACGGAATCTCATTCCGTTACTGGACTCAGAATTTACTGGCGTAAGAAGACGGGGGACAATGTCATGAATATTCATGAGTCCCGTCGGGTGATTGGTTGACCCTTCTTGAGTGTGCGACGTCACACAGATGCTCTACAAGCCTTCTGTTTAGCTAGCTCGTACCGCCTGCATGAGCAGTAGCACCGACCGAACGACCAGCTTTAGCTTGATCACCAAATGAATTGGGAAATAAATAAAAACTTCACCAGCTAACTACCAATCTATTTTAGTTTCAATGTCCGATCATTCATAAAATGGTGGGGGTTTTCGGTGGTTGGCAACGGTATTGGTGCATTACCGCCACCTACTATGCTGGAGTGTGGGCCAGAGACAGTGCTAGCAACATCAATGGCAGTGGGCACAGCATGTAGTGACGTACAGTGGGCGCGGCATGTAGTAACCGCAGTCCGCATAGACATTATTGCAATGTTTGGAAATATTCTAAGTATGCCGCATCCGTTTCGCAACGGAGCCTTCAGCCGGCAAAGGGGTGCTGCTCAGATGTAATGTGAATGAGGCATTAGAGCTGTCAGAACTACAAGCGGCTCCCAGAATTATACCTAAAGAGAACATTGCCATAGGCTGCCCAGAGTCACATTAAGAGAAATCCCATGCAGCCATTATCGACTCAGTGGGTTTTGTCCAACATGTCTCTGGACCTACTCACTGCCACAGTCATACTCTGGACCTAGTTTTGTCCCATGGAATAAATGTTGTAGATCTTAATGTTTTTCCACAAAATCCTGGACTATCGGACCACCATTTTATTACGTTTGCAATCGCAACAAATAATCTGCTCAGACCCCAACCAAGGAGCATCAAAAGTCGTGCTATAAATTCTCAGACAACACAAAAATTCCTTGATGCCCTTCCAGACTCCTTCTGCCTACCCAAGGACGTCAGAGGACAAAAATCAGTTAACCACTTAACTGAGGAACTCAATTTAACCTTGCGCAATACCCTAGATGCAGTTGCACCCCTAAAAACGAAAAACATTTGTCATAAGAAACTAGCTCCCTGGTATACAGAAAATACCCGAGCTTTGAAGCAAGCTTCCAGGAAATTGGAACGGAAATGGCGCCACACCAAACTGGAAGTCTTCCGACTAGCTTGGAAAGACAGTACCGTGCAGTACCGAAGAGCCCTCACTGCTGCTCGATCATCCTACTTTTCCAACTTAATCGAGGAAAATAAGAACAATCCAAAATTTCTTTTTGATACTGTTGCAAAGCTAACTAAAAAGCAGCATTCCCCAAGAGAGGATGGCCTTCACTTCAGCAGTAATAAATTCATGAACTTCTTTGAGGAAAAGATCATGACCATTAGAAAGCAAATTACGGACTCCTCTTTAAATCCAGGGCTTAGCTGTCCTGGATCTGCACAGCTCTGCGAGGGCCTGGGATCAGGAGAGACACTTAAGTGTTTTAATACTATATCTCTTGACACAATGATGAAAATAATCATGGCCTCTAAACCTTCAAGCTGCATACTGGATCCTATTCCTACTAAACTGCTGAAGGAGCTGCTTCCTGTGCTTGGCCCTCCTATGTTGAACATAATAAACAGCTCTCTATCCACCGGATGTGTACCAAACTCACTAAAAGTGGCAGTGATAAAGCCTCTCTTGAAAAAGCCAAACCTTGACCCGGAAAATATAAAAAACTATCGGCCTATATCGAATCTTCCATTCCTCTCAAAAATTTTTGAAAAAGCTGTTGCGCAGCAACTCACTGCCTTTCTGAAGACAAACAATGTATACGAAATGCTTCAGTCTGGTTTTAGACCCCATCATAGCACTGAGACTGCACTTGTGAAGGTGGTAAATGACCTTTTAATGGCGTCAGACCGAGGCTCTGCATCTGTCCTCGTGCTACTAGACCTTAGTGCTGCCTTTGACACCATCGATCACCACATTCTTTTGGAGAGACTGGAAACCCAAATTGGTCTACACGGACAAGTTCTGGCCTGGTTTAGATCTTACCTGTCGGAAAGATATCAGTTTGTCTCTGTGAATGGTCTGTACTCCGACAAATCAACTGTACATTTCGGTGTTCCTCAAGGTTCCGTTTTAGGACCACTATTGTTTTCACTATATATTTTACCTCTTGGGGATGTTATTCGAAAACATAATGTTAACTTTCACTGCTATGCGGATGACACACAGCTGTACATTTCAATGAAACATGGTGAAGCCCCAAAATTGCCCTCGCTAGAAGCCTGTGTTTCAGACATAAGGAAGTGGATGGCTGAAAACGTTCTACTTTTAAACTCGGACAAAACAGAGATGCTTGTTCTAGGTCCCAAGAAACAAAGAGATCTTCTGTTAAATCTGACAATTCATCTTGATGGTTGTAAAGTCGTCTCAAATAAAACTGTGAAGGACCTCGGCGTTACTCTTGACCCTGATCTCTCTTTTGACGAACATATCAAGACTGTTTCAAGGACAGCTTTTTTCCATCTACGTAACATTGCAAAAATCAGAAATTTTCTGTCCAAAAATGATGCAGAAAAATTAATCCATGCATTTGTTACTTCTAGGTTAGACTACTGCAATGCTCTACTTTCCGGCTACCCGGATAAAGCACTAAATAAACTTCAGTTAGTGCTAAATACGGCTGCTAGAATCCTGACTAGAACCAAGAAATTTGATCATATTACTCCAGTGCTAGCTTCCCTACACTGGCTTCCTGTTAAGGCAAGGGCTGATTTCAAGGTTTTACTGTTAACCTATAAAGCGTTACATGGGCTTGCTCCTACCTATCTTTCCGAGTTGGTCCTGCCGTACATACCAATACGTACGCTACGGTCACAAGACGCAGGCCTCCTAATTGTCCCTAGAATTTCTAAGCAAACAGCGGGAGGCAGGGCTTTCTCCTATAGATCTCCATTTTTATGGAACAGTTTGCCTACCCATGTGAGAGACGCAGACTCGGTCTCAACCTTTAAGTCTTTACTGAAGACTTATCTCTTCAGTAGGTCATATGATTGAGTGTAGTCTGGCCCAGGAGTCTTTGGATGGGGCCACAGTGTCTCCGGACCGCTCCTGTCTCAGCCTCCAGTATTTATGCTGCAGTAGTTTATGTGTCGGGGGGCTGGGGTTAGTTGGTTATACCTGGAGTACTTCTCCTGTCTTATCCAGTGTCCTGTGTGAATTTAAGTATGCTCTCTCTAATTCTCTCGTTCTCTCTTTCTCTCTGAGAACCTGAGCCCTAGGACCATACGTCAGGACTACCGGGCATGCTGACACCTTGCTGTCCCCAGTCCGCCTGGCCTTGCTGCTATTCCAGTTTCAACTGTTCTGCCTGCGGTTACGAAACCCCTACCTGTCCCAGACCTGCTGTTTTCAACTCTTAATGATCGGCTATGAAAAGCCAACTGAGAGACCTGAGCCCTAGGACCATACGTCGGGACCACCGGCCGTGGTGACTCCTTGCTGTCCCCAGTCCGCCTGGCCTTGCTGCTATTCCAGTTTTAACTGTTCTGCCTGCGGTTATGGAACCCCTACCTGTCCCAGACCTGCTGTTTTCAACTCTTAATGATCGGCTATGAAAAGCCAACTGAGATTTATTCCTGATTATTATTTGACCATGCTTGTCACTTATGAACATTTTTGAACATCTTGGCATGGTTCTGTTATAATCTCCACCCGGCACAGCCAGAAGAGGACTGGCCACCCCTCATAGCCTGGTTCCTCTCTAGGTTTCTTCCTAGGTTTTGGCCTTTCTAGGGAGTTTTTCCTAGCCACCGTGCTTCTACACCTGCATTACTAGCTGTTTGGGGTTTTAGGCTGGGTGTCTGTACAGCACTTCGAGATATTAGCTAATGTATGAAGGGCTATATAAAATAAAATTGATTGATTAAAATTGATTGATTGATGGTTGCGTTGCGCCAGAGAATGTGGCCGCAATGGATAGTTACCGTTTTACGGGCTCCTGACCAATTCTGCTATTTTGTGTTTTTTTGCGCTGATCATAACTTTGTTTGTACTTAATGGTTCCACCATTGTTTCCTATGACCGAAAAGAGCGTCTGAACATCAGAACTGTGAACACAAACCTCAATTTGGAGGAAGATTTCTACTTCATAGAGTCAGCGGCGTGGGCACCTTAACGAAACTACGTCGGCGAATATATAATCCGCCTCAACCCTCCATTCTATTGGCGAACATACAATCAGTGGAGAACAAACTGGACAAGCTCCGTTCGAGACTATCCTATCAAAGGGAGCTGAAGAAGGGGTGTATAGGAAGGGGAGGAGACAGATTAAATAATTATTTTTAAGCCTTGAGACTATTGAGACATGGATTGTGTATGTGTGCCATTCAGAGGGTGAATGGGCAAGACAAAATAATTAAGTGCCATTGAACTATGATCCCTTATTAATGTCACTTGTTAAATCCATTTAAATCAGTGTAGAGGAAGGGGAGGAGACAGGTTAAATAATGATTTTTAAGCCTTGAGACAATTGAGACATGGATTGTGTATGCAACTCAATATTAGGAAGGTTTTGTAATGTTTGGTATACTTAGTATACATCTAGCTGGTTTTTCTAAGCATCGGCAGGATCGAACGGCAGCATCGGGTAAGCTGAAGGGGGGAGGTGTGTGTCAGCTGTTGTGCAATCTCTAATGTTAAGGAAGTCTCGAGGTTCTGCTCGCCTGAGTTAAAATACCTAATGATAAGCTGTAGACCACACTATTTACCAAGAGAGTTTTCATCTAAATTTTTCGTAGTTGTCTATTTACCACCAAAAACCGATGCTGGCACTAACGACGCACTGAACGTTTGTATAGGGCCATAAGCAAACAATAAGATGCTCATCCAGAGGCAGCGCTCCTAGTGGCCGGTGATTTTAATGCAGGGAAACTAAAATCTGTCTTACCTAATTTCTACCAGCATCTCACCTGTGCAACTAGAGGAGACAAAACTCTAGATCACCTTTACTCCACAGACAGAAACACATACAAAGCTCTCACTCACCCTCCATTTGGCAAATCTGACCATAACTCTATCCTCCTGATTCTTGATTACAAGCAAAATCTCAAACAGGAAGTACCAGAGGCTCAATATGGAAGTGGTCCGATGAAGCGGATGCTAAGCTACAGGACTGTTTCGCTAACAGAGACTGGAATATGTTCCAGGACTCATCCGATGGCATTGAGGAGTTTACCACATCAGTCACCAGCTTCATTAATAAGTGCATTGATGATGTCATCCCCACAGTCACCGTACATACATATCCCAACCAGAAGCCATTGACTACAGGCAACATACGCACTGCGATAAAGCTAAAGCTGACGCTTTCAAGGAGCGGGAGACTAATCCAGACGCTTATAAGAAATCCCGGTACGACCTCTGACGAGCCATCAAACAGGCAAAACTTCAATACAGGACTAAGATCGAATCCTACTACGCCAGCTCTGACATTCGTCGGATGTGGCAGGGCATGTAAACTATCATGGATTACAAAGGGAAACCCAGCCGCTTGCTGCCAAGTGACACGAGCCTACCAGACGAGCTAAATGCCATCTATGCTCATTTTGAGGCAAGCAACACTGAACAATGCATGAGCGCACCAGCTGTTCCGGACGACTGTGTGATCACGCTCTCCGTAGCCGATGAGAGTAAGATATTTAAACAGGTTAACATTCACAAGGTCGCAGGGCCAGACGGATTACCAGGACACGTACTCAGAGCATGCGCTGACCAGCTGGCAAGTGTCTTCACTGACATTTTCAACCTCTACCTAACCCAGTCTGTAATAACTACATGTTTCAAGCGGACCACCATAGTCCCTGTGCCCAAGAACGCCAAGGTAACCTGTCTAAATTAATTTATTTAGCCATGAAATGCTTTGAAAGGCTGGTCATGGCTCACATCAACACAATCATCCCAGACACCCGGGACCCACTCCAATTCGCATACCATCCCAACAGATCCACAGATGACGCAATCTCTATTGAACTCCACACTGCCCTTTTCCCACCTGGACTAAAGGAACACTGTTCATTGACTACAGCTCAGCGTTCAACAACATAGTGCCCTCCAAACTCATCACTAAGCTAAGGACCCTGGGACTGAAAACCTCCCTCTGCATCTGGATCCTGGACTTCCTGGCGGGCCGCCCCCAGGTGGTGAGTGAGGCACCAACACATCTGCCACGATGACCCTCAACATGGGGGGTCCTCAGCGGTGCGTGCTCAGTCCCCTCCTGTACTCCAGTTTTCCCACGACTGCATGGCAGCGCATGACTCCAACACCATCATTAAGTTTGCTGACGACACGATGGTGGTAGGCCTGATCACCAACGACGATGAGACAGCCTATAGGGAGTAGGTCAGAGACCTGGCAGTATGGTGCCATGACAATAATCTTTCCCTCAATGTCAGCAAGACAAAGGAGCTCATCGTGGACTAATGGAAATGGAGGACAGAGCATGCCCCCATTCACATCGATGGGGCTGTAGTGGAGCTGGTCGAGAGCTTCAAGTTCCTCTGTGTATTTGTATTTGTATTTATTATGGATCCCCATTAGCTGCTGCGAAGGCAGCGGGCCAGGCGTGCTGCCCTGTTCTGAGCCAATTGCAAGTCCCTCTTTGTGGCACCTGACCACACGACTGAACAGTAGTCCAGGTGCGACAAAACTAGAGCCTCTAGGACCTGCCTTGTTGATAGCGCCTTTAAGAAGGTAGAGAAGCACTTTATTATGGACAGACTTCTCCCCATCTTAGCTACTGTTGTATCAATATGTTTTGTCCATGACAGTTTAGAATCCAGGGTTACTCCAAGCAGTTTAGTCACCTCAATTTCCACATGATTTATGTTACAGTCATTTCAGTCGCTGTAGTAGCTGACGTGTATAATGTTGAGTCATCCGCATACATACAGTGAGGGAAAAAAGCATTTGATCCCCTGCTGATTTTGTACGTTTGCCCACAGACAAAGACATGATCAGTCTATAATTTTAATGGTAGGTTTATTTGAACAGTGAGAGACAGAATAACAACAAAAAAATCCAGAAAAACGCATGTGAAAAATGTTATAAATTGATTTGCATTTTAATGAGGGAAATAAGTATTTGACCCCTCTGCAAAACATGACTTAGTACTTGGTGGCAAAACCCTTGTTGGCAATCACAGAGGTCAGACGTTTCTTGTAGTTGGCCACCAGGTTTTCACACATCTCAGGAGGGATTTTGTCCCACTCCTCTTTGCAGATCTTCTCCATGTCATTAAGGTTTCGAGGCTGACTTTTGGCAACTCGAACCTTCAGCTCCCTCCACAGATTTTCTATGGGATTAAGGTCTGGAGACTGGCTAGGCCACTCCAGGACCTTAATGTGCTTCTTCTTGAGCCACTCTTTTGTTGCCTTGGCCGTGTGTTTTGGGTCATTGTCATGCTGGAATACCCATCCACGACCCATTTTCAATGCCCTGGCTGAGGGAAGGAGGTTCTCACCCAACATTTGACGGTACATGGCCCCGTCCATCGTCCCTTTGATACGGTGAAGTTGTCCTGTCCCCTTAGCAGAGAAACACCCTCAAAGCATAATGTTTCCACCTCCATGTTTGACGGTGGGGATGGTGTTCTTGGGGTCATAGGCAGCATTCCTCCTCCTCCAAACACGGCGAGTTGAGTTGATGCCAAAGACCTCGATTTTGGTCTAATCTGACCACAACACTTTCACCCAGTTCTCCTCTGAATCATTCAGATGTTCATTGGCAAACTTCAGACGGGCCTGTATATGTGCTTTCTTGAGCAGGGGGACCTTGCGGGCGCTGCAGGATTTCAGTCCTTCACGGCGTAATGTGTTACCAATTGTTTTCTTGGTGACTATGGTCCCAGCTGCCTTGAGATCATTGACAAGATCCTCCCGTGTAGTTCTGTGCTGATTCCTCACCGTTCTCATGATCATTGCAACTCCACGAGGTGAGATCTTGCATGGAGCCCCAGGCCGAGGGAGATTGACAGTTCTTTTGTGTTTCTTCCATTAGCGAATAATCGCACCAACTGTTGTCACCTTCTCACCAAGCTTGACGATGGTCTTGTAGCCCATTCCAGCCTTGTGTAGGTCTACAATCTTGTCCCTGACATCCTTGGAGAGCTCGTTGGTCTTGGCCATGGTGGAGAGTTTGGAATCTGATTGATTGATTGCTTCTGTGGACAGGTGTCTTTTATACAGGTAACAAACTGAGATTAGGAGCACTCCATTTAAGAGTGTGCTCCTAATCTCAGCTCGTTACCTGTATAAAAGACACCTGGGAGCCAGAAATCTTTCTGATTGAGAGGGGGTCAAATACGTATTTCCCTCATTAAAATGCAAATCAATTTATAACATTTTTGACATGCGTATTTCTGGATTTTGTTGTTGTTATTCTGTCTCTCACTGTTCAAATAAACCTACCATTACAATTATAGACTGATCATTTCTTTGTCACTGGGCAAACGTACAAAATCAGCAGGGGATCAAATACTTCTTTCCCTCACTGTAGACACACTGGCTTACTCAAAGATTGAAAAACGTAAGGGGCCTAGACAGCTGCCCTGGGGAATTCCTGATTCTACCTGGATTATGTTGGAGAGGCTTCCATTAAAGAACACCCTCTGTGTTCTGTTAGACAGGTAACTATTTATCCACAATATAGCAGGGGATGTAAAGCTGTAACACATACATATTTCGTGCAGCAGACTATGATCGATAATGTCAAAAGCCGCACTGAAGTCTAACAAAACAGCCCCCACATGCTTTTTATCATTAATTTCTCTCAGCCTAGTATCAGTAATTTGTGTAAGTGCAGTGCTTGTTGAACTTGACTAAGGGTTGGTAACAGGCTGATTGGTCGGCTATTTGAGCCAGTAAAGGGGGCTTTACTATTCTTAGGTAGCGGAATGACTTTTGCTTCCCTCCAGGCCTGAGGGCACACACTTGTAGGCTTAAATTGAAGATATGGCAAATAGGAGTGACAATATTGTCCGCTGTTATCCTCAGTAATTTTCCATCCAAGTGGTCAGACCCCGGTGGCTTGTTATTGTTGATAGACAACAATAATTTTTTCACCTCTTCCACACTCACTATACGGAATTCAAAATTACATTTCTTGTCCTTCATAATTTGGTCAGATATACTTGGATGTGTAGTGTCAGCAATTGTTGCTGGCATGTCATACCTACATTTGCTAATCTTGCCAATGAAAAAATCATTAAAGTAGTTGGTAATATCAGTCGGTTTTGTGATGAATGAGCCATCTGATTCAATGAATGATGGAGCTGAGTTTGCCTTTTTCCCCAAAATGTAACTGAAGGTGCTCCGAAGCTTTTTACTATCCCTCTTTATGTAATTTATCTTTGTTTCATAGTGTAGTTTCTTCTTCTTTTTATTCAGTTTAGTCACATGAATTCTCAATTTGCAGTACGTTTGCCAATCGGTTGTTCAGCCAGACTTATTTGCCGTTCCTTTTGCCTCCTCCCTCTCAACCATACAATTTTTTCAATTCCTCATCAATCAATCCACAGGGATTTAACTGTTTTTACAGTAATTTTCTTAATGAGTGCATGCTTATTAGTAACTCGGATAAGCAATGTCATAAATGTGTCAAGTGCAACAACTGTTCCTCATTAAACACCACGGACCAACAAATATTCTTTACATCAACAACATAGGAATCACTACAAAACGTATTGTGTGACCTCTTATACACTATATTAGGCCCAGCCTTTGGAACTTTGTTTTAACTAGATATGGCTACTATATTGTGATCTCTACATCCAATGGATCTGGATACTGCTTTCAAGTACATTTCTGCAGCATTAGTAAAGATGTGATCAATACATGTTGATGATTTCATTCCTGTGCTGTTTGTAACTACCCTGGTAGGTTGACTGATAACCTGAACCAGGTTGCAGGCACTGGTTACAGTTTGAAGCTTTTTCTTGAGTGGCAGCTTGATATTTAAATCACCCAGAAAATATACCTCTCTGTTGATATCAGATACATTATCAAGCATTTCACACGTTATCCAGATATTGACTGTTAGCACTTGATGGTCTATAGCAGCTTCCCACAAGAATGGGCTTTAGGTGAGGCAGATGAACCTGTAGCCATATTACTTCAACAGTATTTAACATGAGATCCTTTCTAATCTTTACAGGAATGTGGTTCTGAATATAAACAGCAACACCTCCACCATTGGCATTTCTGTATTTTCTGTAAATGTTATAACCTTGTATTGCTAATACTGTATCATCAAAAGTATTGTCTAAGTGAGTTTCAGAGATAGTCAGAAAATGAATGTCATCTGTTACTAGCAAGTTATTAATTTCATGAACCTTGTTTCTTAAGCTACATATGTTAATGTGGGCTATTTTGATCACTTTTCTGGGATGCTTGCTTGTTTTCAGTGCTTTACCGGGAAGCTTAGCAGAAGTAGATATTCTCATGTTATTTATGTTAGTTCAGGGTGAGCTGCAAATAGTGGACTTCCTACTAGGGCACACCGCCTCAGTGCTAACGGCATAAATCTGGTTCATAAGCACATGATTGCTGCATACAATAGCTGTAGGATCAGCAGAGGCATTCAGGGCAGTTAGAGGGTATAATGTACATTTGCTAAAGCATTATGATGACTCAGCGACACAATGGTAGGGATTAACTGAGCTAGGCTTGGGTCATTGATAAGTCATTGTCTCAACGCAGCCTTATAATGCTGTGAAAGGATCCAGGCACTCAAATGATTTGGGTGGATCCGATCCTCCTTATAAAACGTGTTTTGTTTCCAAAAGGTATCGAAATTGTCAACAAAAGTTACACCCATTGAGCTGCAATAATCACGTATCCAGTTGTGAAGAGAAAGAATCCTGCTAAAGTGTTCAGTGCCATGATTCAGAGAGGGCACAGGGCCAGATATGATGGGTCTTTTATTAGTGTCTAGCAGAGAGAAAATTGGCTCTTTGAAATCCAGTTTCAACTGTTCAGAGCTGCCCTTCAGAATGTCATTAAAACCCACATGGACTACGATAGAATCGATGTCCATGTCCTGGCGTAGTACATTCGGGAGCAGCTTAGTAATGTCACAGGATTCGGAGAACCCTTTAAGGATGGGTGAGAGGCAGGATAACTTGAGCCCGTAGCTCCCGGCGCCTGGTACAGGCCTCCGACAGATGGAGAAGCCCCGCTCGATCCAAAGCAGGGATGGAAGGTTGCTGACGTCGACTTCGAAATCGTAGGGGAAGGAGTAGGAGTAGGCACAGCGGCCGCAGACACAGGTACCCCCAGCAACGAAGGTGCAGGAAGATCAATTTCCAGGGTGGCGAAACTATTTGTTGTTTGTATCGGCGCAGGGCCTCTCGTTGGGAGTGTAGACTGCTTTGTCGGAGGCTGCTGTTTTTGGTTTCCACGGCTCGTGACATGCGACCATCATTGATTGCCATGCTCCTCTTGCTGTGTTCCTTCAACTCCACTATCAGATGGGGGAGGAGATGTAGGAGATGGCTCTCCTGGCGAACGAACTCCAGGCAACAACGGCCAGTCGGATAACGACAAAAGACAAGGCGGCGATGCATCCAACAAGAGCAAATGCCGTCCAGCCACCGGCGTAAAAAAGGTAAACATTCCACTCTGCGTTTTCCCCAGTTTCTTATGTAGGCTGGCGACCTGCGTGATCAAGAAAGCCACCGCAAGCCTATAATCCTCGGCAAGCAAACAATTGCCGCATTGGAACTTTGAGTGATCCAGTTTGTCCCGATAAAAGCGTAGTAGATAAATCTCCTACAGCGCTCGAACCGTTCATTTACTTCTCCAGACAAAGAGGGCTCCATTGGAAAACTAATCTGGGACTAACGTTGTTAGCTTGATGGCTAGCAGTTTGATGTCCACATCTCTAAGGATCTATCATGGTCCACACACACCAATACAGTCGTGAAGATGGCACGACAAAGCCTCCTCCCACTTAGGAGGCTGAAAAGATTTGGCATGGGCCCTCAGATTCTCAAAAAGTTCTACAGCTGCACCATTGAGAGCAAGTCACAGCAAGCGGTACCGATGCACCAACTCTGGAACCAACAGGACCCTGAACAGCTTCTACCCCAAGCGCAAGACTGCTAAATAGTTAGTTAAATATTTAACCAAATAGCTACCCGGACTATCTGCATTGAGCCTTTTTGCACTAACTTTTCTGACTCATCACATACGCTGCTGCTACTGTTTATTATCTATCCTGTTGCCTAGTCACACTAGTTATATGTACAGTACATATCTGCCTCAATTACCTCGTACCCATGCACATCGACTCGGTACTGGTACCCCGTGTATATAACCAAGTTATCGTTACTCATTGTGTATTTATTATTCATTTTATTATTACGTGTTATTATTTTTCTATTATTTCTCTATTTTATTTCTCTCTGCATTGTTGCGAAGGGCCCGTAAGTAAACATTTCACTGTTAGTCTACACCTGTTGTTGACGAAGCATGTGACAAATACAATTTGATTTGATTTTGATTTGATTTTACAATTTGGAACACTGAAATGTGAGATGTTATCTACACCTCGATTAGGCTGATAGAAATCCTCATTATTTAGTTAAATGACTTTCAATTTGAGTGTCATTATTTCTATATAGCCTACACTTTCTCATTCTGAACATCTAACGCGTGTCGGACAGGTGCGGCTTGACAATGATCAGAAGAGCAGGTGCTCACCGATTTGACAGCTCCAATACAGTTACTCCTCCAACACCACCAAAACATCAGCTATGCGGGTGTCGGCTATCGCCTATTAACGCTTGATCTGATTGAATCTAGGCCTTAGTTTAGTTCATGTTGGTAGGCTATGTGAGATTCCCAGCTTCCCACCCCTCCCCTCCCCTCAACTCCCTGCATAACACTGACTAATAATGGACCAACTGTTGTTATTAAGCACTTCAGTGCATTCCCCCACCATGGGTCTGCTGCTCAATGGCGTGCAAACATGCAGACCATACAGTAGCAGATGTAGATTTACCATAGGCCTATATAAATCACTAGGCGCTAACACAAGACTTCAGGTCTCGGGCAAGGTTCCTTATCGTGCAAGCATGGTTCACCAAACCACCTCTCCATCTGTGATTGTTAAAGCCAGAGACTCAGAGGTCTCTTTCCTCCAGATGAGAGAGAAAGAAGATTCCAATCTAACTCTCCTTTAATCCCCCTCTCTTATCGTAATAAAGCCTGATGACATAGCTTTCCTACAATCACTCTTTCATTTCCTTCTCATTCCTGTCTCTTTCTGTCGATATCCTGACTGTGTCCCAAATGGCTCCCTATTCCGTGCGTAGTACACTACTTTGTAGTGTCTAGGGTGCCATTCGGGATGTACCCCCTGTGTCCACACTACACCGGCAGATTAAATTACATTTGTGGCACACGGCCGTTGTGATACACAAAGCGCTGGTTAATCATACCGTGGTGATTCAGACGGTAGCGGCAGCTAAGAAACCAAAGGAATGTAATTGCTGTAAACGTGGACATGCTCCACAGTTAGGTTATGCTAATTAAGGGTATTGTAGTGCTGTATGGAGGTGGTAGAGAGCTGTAGCCAAGGCACTTCCGAGTCTGGAGAGACATGAAGTCTTCCACAATCGGAGGGGCTGAGCTACTGTTCTCTCTCGAACCTCAAGCCTCTCTTCACTTCTCTACTCTCTCCACTCCCCCCTTCCCCATGTCATATATTCTCTCCTTATCCTCCAATAGTTACCAAACCTTTTTGTGTCATGGCCCACCAAGACCTTTCCATTGTTGATTCTCGACCCACCATTTGTGGACCACTGTGTTTAGTTATGGCCATTTCAAAAAGAGTTGTGTTAAGGCCACTCTGTTCACTGGCTATTTTAAGGCTTTTTACCCCATTCAGAGGGTTGTAGCAGACAGGTAGAGGAGGAGAGGGAGGAGTGATGGAGAGGTTCTGAACAGCAGGTGATGGAAGATCAGGCCCTTTACTTGACTTAAGCTGGAGCTGTAGAGAGCCAAAGGGGGCTGAGGCTAAAGCAACGGCCCAAATAGCACCCTATTCCCTGGCTACATAGTGCACTACGCTATGGGCCCTGGTCAAAAGTAACACACTTTGAAGGGAATAGGGTGGAATTTGGGATGTAGAATACTGTACATCCTTCAGGGAGCAGAGGGAACATTATAATGGAAAGGGGAAAGTGGTTATGAGGTATTTCGAAGCCTCTAACAGCACTTTAAGTGGTCTGTTTAGACTGGTGCTTGCTGTGGAGCTAAGATGGTGGAAACAACAAAGTATAGACATTTGATGTGTGATAATAACGACAATAAGTCTGACGTCCTTTGCAATTGCCATCAGCTCCTTTTGATTTAGAAGAAACTATTGAAAATGGCGAACTGTGTATGGGTTTACTTGAATATATCATATATCAATCATATTTTACCATATTTTTCTATGTACTCGATTCACAAGTAATTAAATGTATAAATCACACCTTAAAGTTGTGGTTTCTGGTGTTGAAGAATCTTACTCTATCGCACCCTACTGGCACAGACGTCAATTCAACGTCTATTCCATATAATTGAGTTGAAATGACGTGGAAACAACTTTGATTCAACCAGTGTGTGCCCAGTGAGACCTGATTGAGGTGAGAAAGTATAATTATCTGTGTGATGATAATAATAACAACAACTCTGTGCTCACAATTATGCGGTGTGATTTGACACAATTTACCTATGTAATTGATATGGTGTCCTCCCTTGCTAAGTGTGTCTGTATGTGAATATGCTTGTAAGTGCACGCTGTTTAGCTCAAACTCTGTGGGTGCTGTACTATCTGTAATACCCCAGGTGACCACTGTGTGGCAGTCTCTGAACATGGTAGTGAGTTCTGTACTGAGGCCAGTAAAAACAGGAAGGTCCCTGATCCTTGACTGCTGTCCACATAGTAACAGAGGACGAAAAGCATCCGGTGTTAGTGCTGTGCTCTCATGTTGCACTACAAGAGTGTGTGTGCGCTACAGGAGAGAGAAAGAGTTTGTGTGTGCTTATGTGCATGTGTGTGTGTGTGCGGGTGTGAGCGCGCATGTGTGTAAGGGCCACCAATGGACGCCTATCTGTCTGGTCACACACCCATACTGAGGCTCATGGGAGCTGTAACACTGTAAAGGTTCTTGTTATCCTGAGAGCAGTTACCAAGGTTACCCTTCTAAAACGCTTTCCGTCTAATAAACTGCAGGGTGACTACAGTTCTCTCTCTCTCAATAGCTTTCTTCTTCTACAAGTAAGAGAAACAAACAACACTGGTGATTTAGTTTACTGTGGTTGACTCCTCGCTCTGTTCAGTGCCTTGTGTTGTGTAATGAAAACTCAGGGAGAAAAATATGTAGATTCACGCGCAGAGCGCAGCAGGTGTTTATTTCACATTCGCAAAAGGCAGGAATCGTGGTCACAGGCAGGCAATGGTCATACACAGGTAGGCAAACAGGCAGGATAATCACAAACTAGGACTGAAGGCTATAACTGGTTCTCACAAACGAGCTAGGAAAAGGCTTAGTAGAGTCAAAACAAACAATACCTGGAGCTAACCCTGCAGATAGCACTACTGGGTGATCTGAAAAGTCATAGTCAATCGATCAATAATATAATAATACTTTTAGCAAAAATGTTTATTTTCAATTTACAATCTGTAGAAACAATGAGAATAGAAAGGTTCAGAACTTTTGTAAAACATCACAGTACAGTTGAAAAATATATGGCAAATAGAAATCCAATATGAATGGTGTTAAGAGATAGATGGGTGGTGTTGAATGGAGTTGAAGGATGGGACTAATAACAACTAACAACAACTAATAACAAGATAACTAATAATGTAAGCATACTGTGTCCATAATATATATATAGATTATAGGTTGAGAGCTTTTGTGAAAGAGCACAGTTAGAAAGATATGGCATATAGAAGCAAACCGGATGGACATCATGAAAATGATCGGAGAGGTTGAGGGGAGAGGAAGTTCAGGAGTAAAAACAAACAAAATAGAATTATTGTAAAATGTATATAGTATGTATAAGCTGGAAGTAGAGGCCTAAGCGTTGTTGTTCACTAGTTTACTCCAATTAGGGAAGGGGTGGTGGGGTTGGAAAGTAATAAAGGGGAATATATATTTTTTAAAGGATATACAGTGGGGAAAAAAAGTATTTAGTCAGCCACCAATTGTGCAAGTTCTCCCACTTAAGAAGATGAGAGAGGCCTGTAATTTTCATCATAGGTACACGTCAACTATGACAGACAAAATGAGAATTTTCTTTCCAGAAAATCACATTGTAGGATTTTTAATGAATTTATTTGCAAATTATGGTGGAAAATAAGTATTTGGTCAATAACAAAAGTTTCTCAATACTTTGTTATATACCCGTTGTTGGCAATGTCACAGGTCAAATGTTTTCTGTAAGTCTTCACAAGGTTTTCACACACTGTTGCTGGTATTTTGGCCCATTCCTCCATGCAGATCTCCTCTAGAGCAGTGATGTTTTGGGGCTGTCGCTGGGCAACACGGACTTTCAACTCCCTCCAAAGATTTTCTATGGGGTTGAGATCTGGAGACTGGCTAGGCCACTCCAGGACCTTGAAATGCTTCTTACGAAGCCACTCCTTCGTTGCCCGGGCGGTGTGTTTGGGATCATTGTCATGCTGAAAGACCCAGCCACGTTTCATCTTCAATGCCCTTGCTGATGGAAGGAGGTTTTCACTCAAAATCTCACGATACATGGCCCCATTCATTCTTTCCTTTACACGGATCAGTCGTCCTGGTCCCTTTGCAGAAAAACAGCCCCAAAGCATGATGTTTCCACCCCCATGCTTCACAGTAGGTATGGTGTTTTTTGGATGCAACTCAGCATTCTTTGAGTTTTTACCAAAAAGTTATATTTTGGTTTCATCTGACCATATGACGTTCTCCCAATCCTCTTCTGGATCATCCAAATGCACTCTAGCAAACTTCAGACGGGCCTGGACATGTACTGGCTTAAGCAGGGGGACACGTCTGGCACTGCAGGATTTGAGTCCCTGGCGGCGTAGTGTGTTACTGATGGTAGGCTTTGTTACTTTGGTCCCAGCTCTCTGCAGGTCATTCACTAGGTCCCCCCGTGTGGTTCTGGGATTTTTGCTCACTGTTCTTGTGATCATTTTGACCCCATGGGGTAAGAACTTGCGTGGAGCCCCATTTCGAGGGAGATTATCAGTGGTCTTGTATGTCTACCATTTCCTAATAATTGCTCCCACAGTTGATTTCTTCAAACCAAGCTGCTTACCTATTGCAGATTCAGTCTTCCCAGCCTGGTGCAGGTCTACAATTTTGTTTCTGGTGTCCTTTGACAGCTCTTTGGTCTTGGCCATAGTGGAGTTTGGAGTGTGACTGTTTGAGGTTGTGGACAGGTGTCTTTTATACTGATAACAAGTTCAAACAGGTAACATTAATACAGGTAACGAGTGGAGGACAGAGGAGCCTCTTAAAGAAGAAGTTACAGGTCTGTGAGAGCCAGAAATCTTGCTTGTTTGTAGGTGACCAAATACTTATTTTCCACCATAATTTGCAAATAAATTCATAAAAAATCCTACTATGTGATTTTCTGGATTTTTTTTCCTCAATTTGTCTGTCATAGTTGACGTGTACCTATGATAAAAATTACAGGCCTCTCTCATCTTTTTAAGTGGGAGAACTTGCACAACTGTTGGCTGACTAAATACTTTTTTTCCCCACTGTATATGTATATATATATATATATATATATATATATATATATATATATACACTGCTCAAAAAAATAAAGGGAACACTTAAACAACACAATGTAACTCCAAGTCAATCAACTTCTGTGAAATCAAACTGTCCACTTAGGAAGCAACACTGACAATACATTTCACATGCTGTTGTGCAAATGGAATAGACAACAGGTGGAAATTATAGGCAATTAGCAAGACACCCCCAATAAAGGACTGGTTTTGCAGGTGGTGACCACAGACCACTTCTCAGTTCCTATGCTTCCTGGCTGATGTTTTGGTCACTTTTGAATGCTGGCGGTGCTTTCACTCTAGTGGTAGCATGAGACGGAGTCTACAACCCACACAAGTGGCTCAGGTAGTGCAGCTCATCCAGGATGGCACATCAATGCGAGCTTTGGCAAGAAGGTTTGCTGTGTCTGTCAGCGTAGTGTCCAGAGCATGGAGGCGCTACCAGGAGACAGGCCAGTACATCAGGAGACGTGGAGGAGGCCGTAGGAGGGCAACAACCCAGCAGCAGGACTGCTACCTCCGCCTTTGTGCAAGGAGGAGCAGGAGGAGCACTGCCAGAGCCCTGCAAAATGACCTCCAGCAGGCCACAAATGTGCATGTGTCTGCTCAAACGGTCAGAAACAGACTCCATGAGGGTGGTATGAGGGCCCGACGTCCACAGGTGGGTGTTGTGCTTACAGCCCAACATCGTGCAGGATGTTTGGCATTTGCCAGAGAACACCAAGATTGGCAAATTCGCCACTGGCGCCCTGTGCTCTTTACAGATGAAAGCAGGTTCACACTGAGCACATGTGACAGACGTGACAGAGTCTGGAGACGCCGTGGAGAACGTTCTGCTGCCTGCAACATCCTCCAGCATGACCGGTTTGGCGGTGGGTCAGTCATGGTGTGGGGTGGCATTTCTTTGGGGGGCCGCACAGCCCTCCATGTGCTCGCCAGAGGTAGCCTGACTGCCATTAGGTACCGAGATGAGATCCTCAGACCCCTTGTGAGACCATATGCTGGTGCGGTTGGCCCTGGGTTCCTCCTAATGCAAGACAATGCTAGACCTTATGTGGCTGGAGTGTGTCAGCAGTTCCTGCAAGAGGAAGGCATTGATGCTATGGACTGGCCCGCCCGTTCCCCAGACCTGAATCCAATTGAGCACATCTGGGACATCATGTCTCGCTCCATCCACCAACGCCACGTTGCACCACAGACTGTCCAGGAGTTGGCGGATGCTTTAGTCCAGGTCTGGGAGGAGATCCCTAAGGAGACAATCCGCCACCTCATCAGGAGCATGCCCAGGCATTGTAGGGAGGTCATACAGGCACGTGGAGGCCACACACACTACTGAGCCTCATTTTGACTTGTTTTAAGGACATTACATCAAAGTTGGATCAGCCTGTAGTGTGGTTTTCCCTTTAATTTTGAGGGTGACTCCAAATCCAGACCTCCATGGGTTGATACATTTGATTTCCATTGATAATTTGTGTGATTTTGTTGTCAGCACATTCAACTATGTAAAGAAAAAAGTATTTAATAAGATTATTTCATTCATTCAGATCTAGGATGTGTTATTTTAGTGTTCTCTTTATTTTTTTGAGCAGTGTATATATATGTATGTATGTGTGTTTATGTATGTATGTATATATATAAACACATACAGTGAGGGAAAAAAGTATTTGATCCCCTGCTGATTTTGTATGTTTGCACACTGACAAAGAAATGATCAGTCTATAATTTTAATGGTAGGTTTATTTGAACAGTGAGAGACAGAATAACATCAACAAAAATCCAGAAAAACGCATGTCAAAAATTTTATAAATTGATTTGCATTTTAATTAGGGAAATAAGTATTGGACCCCCTCTCAATCAGAAAGATTTCTGGCTCCCAGGTGTCTTTTATAGAGGTAACGAGCTGAGATTAGGAGCACACTCTTAAAGGGAGTGCTCCTAATCTCAGTTTATTATCTGTATAAAAGACACCTGTCCACAGAAGCAATCAATCAATCAGATTCCAAACTCTCCACCATGGCCAAGACCAAAGAGCTCTCCAAGATTGTAGACCTACACAAGGCTGGAATGGGCTACAAGACCATTCGCAAATGGAAGAAACACAAAATAACTGTCAATCTCCCTCGGCCTTGGGCTCCATGCAATATCTCACCTCGTGGAGTTGCAATGATCATGAGAACGGTGAGGAATCAGCCCAGAACTACACGGGAGGATCTTGTAAATGATCTCAAGGCAGCTGGGACCATAGTCACCAAGAAAACAATTGGTAACACACTACGTCATGAAGGACTGAAATCCTGCAGAGCCCGCAAGGTCCCCCTGCTCAAGAAAACACATATACAGTGGGGAGAACAAGTATTTGATACACTGCCGATTTTGCAGGTTTTCCTACTTACAAAGCATGTAGAGGTCTGTAATTTTTATCATAGGTACACTTCAACTGTGAGCGACGGAATCTAAAACAAAAATCCAGAAAATCACATTGTATGATTTTTAAGTAATTAATTTGCATTTTATTGCGTGACATAAGTATTTGATACATCAGAAAAGCAGAACTTAATATTTGGTACAGAAACCTTTTTTTGCAATTACAGAGATCATACGTTTCCTGTAGGTCTTGACCAGGTTTGCACACACTGCAGCAGGGATTTTGGCCCACTCCTCCATACAGACCTTCTCAAGATCCTTCAGGTTTCGGGGCTGTCGCTGGGCAATACGGAATTTCAGCTCCCTCCAAAGATTTTCTATTGGGTTCAGGTCTGGAGACTGGCTAGGCCACTCCAGGACCTTGAGATGCTTCTTACGGAGAAAATCCTTAGTTGCCCTGGCTTTGTGTTTCCGGTCGTTGTCATGCTGGAAGACCCAGCCACGACCCATCTTCAATGCTCTTACTGAGGGAAGGAGGTTGTTGGCCAAGATCTCGCGATACATGGCCCCATCCATCCTCCCCTCAATAAGGTGCAGTCGTCCTGTCCCTTTTGCAGAAAAGCATCCCCAAAAAATGATGTTTCCACCTCCATGCTTCACGGTTGGGATGGTGTTCTTGGGGTTGTACTCGTCCTTCTTCTTCCTCCAAACACGGCGAGTGGAGTTTAGACCAAAAAGCTATATTTTTGTCTCATCAGACCACATGACCTTCTCCCATTCCTCCTCTGGATCATCCAGATGGTCATTGGCAAACTTCAGACGGGCCTGGACATGCGCTGGCTTGAGCAGGGGGACCTTGCGTGCGCTGCAGGATTTTAATCCATGACGGTGTAGTGTGTTACTAATGGTTTTCTTTGAGACTGTGGTCCCAACTCTCTTCAGGTCATTGACCAGGTCCTGCCGTGTAGTTCTGGGCTGATCCCTCACCTTCCTCATGATCATTGATGCCCCACGAGGTGAGATCTTGCATGGAGCACCAGACCGAGGGTGATTTACCGTCATCTTAAACTTCTTCCATTTTCTAATAGTTGCGCCAACAGTTGTTGCCTTCTCACCAAGCTGCTTGCCTATTGTCCTGTAGCCCATCCCAGCCTTGTGCAGGTCTACAATTTTATCCCTGATGTCCTTACACAGCTCGCTGGTCTTGGCCATTGTGGAGAGGTTGGAGTCTGTTTGATTGAGTGTGTGGACAGGTCTCTTTTATACAGGTAACGAGTTCAAACAGGTGCAGTTAATACAGGTAATGAGTGGAGAACAGGAGGGCTTTCTAAAGAAAAACTAACAGGTCTGTGAGAGCCGGAATTCTTACTGGTTGGTAGGTGATCAAATACTTATGTCATGCAATAAAATGCTAATTAATTACTTAAAAATCATAAATTGTGATTTTCTGGATTTTTGTTTTAGATTCCATCTCTCACAGTTGAAGTGTACCTATGATAAAAATTACAGACCTCTACATGCTTTGTAAGTAGGAAAACCTGCAAAATCGGCAGTGTATCAAATACTTGTTCTCCCCACTGTACATGCCCGTCTGAAGTTTGCCAATGAACATCTGAATGATTCAGAGGAGAACTGGGTGAAAGTGTTGTGGTCAGATGAGACCAAAATCGAGCTCTTTGGCTTCAACTCAACTCGCCGTGTTTAGAGGAGGAGGAATGCTGCCTATGACCCCAAGAACACCATCCCCACCGTCAAACATGGAGGTGGAAACATTATGCTTTGGGGGTGTTTTTCTGCTAAGGGGACAGTACAACTTCACCCCGCATCAAAGGGACGATGGCGGGGCCATGTACCATCAAATCTTGGGTGAGAACCTCCTTCCCTCAGCCAGGGCATTGAAAATGGGTCGTGGATGGGTATTCCAGCATTACAATGACCCAAAACACACGGCCAAGGCAACAAAGGAGTGGCTCAAGAAGAAGCACATTAAGGTCCTGGAGTGGCCTAGCCAGTCTCCAGACCTTAATCCCATAGAAAATCTGTGGAGGGAGCTGAAGTTTCGAGTTGCCAAACGTCAGCCTTGAAACCTTAATGACTTGAAGAAGATCTGCAAAGAGGAGTGGGACAAAATCCCTCCTGAGATGTGTGCAAACCTGGTGGCCAACTACAAGAAACGTCTGACCTCTGTGATTGCCAACAAGGGTTTTGCCACCAAGTACTAAGTCATGTTTTGCAGAGGGGTCAAATACTTATTTCCCTCATTAAAATCCAAATCAGTTTATAACATTTTTGACATTTGTTTTTCTGGATTTTTGTTGTTGTTATTCTGTCTCTCACTGTTCCAATAAACCTACCATTAAAATTATAGACTGATCATTTCTTTGTCAGTAGGCAAACGTACAAAATCAGCAGGGGATCAAATACTTTTTTCCCTCACTGTATATATTTGTGAGAAAAAAAAACATATGGGGGATTGGAAGTGATGCAGACAATAACAATGATGGAAGTTACAATCTATCTGCAATATTAAAGCTGGTCTACCCTCTAAAATAAAATAAAAAAATAATAAAAACATTTAAAAAAAATAAACAATACCTCACAAGGGACAAACAGAATAAACTGAACTAAATAAGGAGCTAATGAGACCAGGTGAGTAACTTACACAGGTGAAATCAATGAACAAAAATGAAAGACAGTGCTACGTTCAAGAACACAAAGAAACAAGAACACAAGGTTGACTAAGAAAATAAATACAGAACCTTACATGTGGTCCATAAGTGAATGTCTACCTGCTGTGTGAACCGGAGTGTGTAAGTGTGTGAGTATGTACCTAAGTGTGTGCCTGCTACTCACAGGGTCCCTCACCAGTGGTGGTTTCCAGGTCTGAAAGGTTTGGTTCTGCTGTGTTCTCTGGGCATGGTTCTTTAAATGGTTTAAAAATAGCCCACTCAAAACATCTTCCATCAGCCCCCACACTGAGCAAACACAGTGATTAGTTATGTGTGGGGGTGTGTGTGTTAACTACTTACCAAATCTCTCCTCTCTCCGCAAGACAAGTTGACAAAATGCTTAATGTTCTCATTTTAGAAGCTATTACCAACCTGACAGTATGTTACATTTTACATTTTAGTCATTTCGCAGACGCTCCTATCCAGAGCGACTTACAGCCAGTGAGCGCACACATTTTTCATACTGATGCGCGACAAATGCCAATATCGGTCAAATGACCCGATTGAGACCTGTGCCACAAATGCCAAAACGCTACCATGTGACAACAGTGCAAGGGAAACCAAACCAAAGCATGTTGTCATACCTTGTCCATAGACTGGCCCACAGGGCAAGGAAACCAATGTCATTGCAATTTGGGTGAACTAACTGGCCAAGAAATACACCCATGCTATTGTAAAGCTTATGGGAGGGTCATAAAAGATGACTCCTAAAAGATGTTGAGCAGATCGTGGTCCTGGGGAAGAATAGCAATACACACACACACAGAGATCCGCTCAACTGAGTCTCCTACACAGACACCGTCACTAACAGCAGACTCTTGAGACCGTAACAACTGGCTCTGCTCGATAACACATTTTCACCCTTCATACAATATAGAAATGTGTTTAGATATATTTATATTCAGACAGATGTATCCCGTTCTCAGTTTATGGTCGATTCATTTAGTTTGTTCCTAAAACCGACAATTTTGGTCACACAGAAGGAATCTCTGCAGCACTTAGACAGAAAACGACAGGAACCACAGATAAAAAAATCTTCATTATTATATCTGCGTCAATAGAGGAATCATAACACTAACAGCTATTGGAAATAGTAGAGGACTTGAGTGCAGGAAAAGACAGCGAGAGAGCGCGATGGAATGGGGGCCAGAGAGCTTTAGAGCAGCACAACAAAGCACTAAATACAAAAACACGACGATTCATGACTAATATACTCAGGGAAGGCGGGGTGTTATCAAATCAAAACGTATAAAATGGCATGACACTTAATGGATGCATCTACACTGCATACTGCTGCAAACTACTCACTAGGCTAAAGAGTAACTCCGCCGGTTGGATATACAGATACAGGGGCAGGGCTGGGGAGAGAGAGGTGGGACAGGAGACGTGTTAGTTGGATATACAGATACAGGGGCAGGGCTGGGGAGAGAGAGGTGGGACAGGAGACGTGTTAGTTGGATATACAGATGCAGGGGCAGGGCTGGGGAGAGAGAGGTGGGACAGGAGACGTGTTAGCTGGATATACAGATACAGGGGCAGGGCTGGGGAGAGAGAGGTGGGACAGGAGACGTGTTAGTTGGATATACAGATACAGGGGCAGGGCTGGGGAGAGAGAGGTGGGACAGGAGACGTGTTAGTTGGATATACAGATACAGGGGCAGGGCTGGGGAGAGAGAGGTGGGACAGGAGACGTGTTAGTTGCAACAGGAGAACAGAAGAGCAACACACACACTACTACGCCAGCATCAAGAGAGGGAGGGTAGCAGTTACCCCTAAGCCAATGACACATGGTCAGATACTTTTTATATCCTCCTAATACATTAGGATTGAGGGTATGGTGCGTAATCTGATCCTAGATCTGTGGTTATGGGCAAGGGGGACAGTCGTCCAACTAATTCAGTGCCATGAGGAATAGATGGGGTTGAGGAATAGTAGACTATTATGGTAATCTAACTTGTGGCTTTAATTTGACCAGAGCCCTATGTGGCTCTGCTCAGTAGGACTACATGAAGAAACTACATGTCATGGGGGTGGAATGTAGTTTTTGTTTAGATTAAAAGAGGGAAAAGACCCTTTAGATGCAGATGGTCTTTTTTGTACTAACTGCTACCCTCCCTCTCTTGATGCTGGCGTAGTAGTGTGTGTGTTGCTCTTCTGTTCTCCTGTTGCAACTAACACGTCTCCTGTCCCACCTCTCTCTCCCCAGCCCTGCCCCTACATAATTTCATAATTTTCAATACTTTTGAAAGCAGGACGTTTGTTGTTTTGTTTTTATTTGTCAGCCCATTGGAAAAAAAGACTGAAAAAACAGAAGTGATGGGAAGGTAGCGATCCCATGTTGTTGTCTTTCGCTCCCTCCCTTGTTCCAGCCTCCTTCCTGTTGTGCCCCTCTTTTCACCAGATCGCGAGGGGGCAGTTAGCAGCATGTCTCGTAGATGCCGATGTACCGCACCCATTTGATGACATCGTGGTCACTGTAGTTCAGCTTTGGCTCGAACACCTTCAGGTAGCGCACCTTGAGCCTGGACGGAGCAAATAGCACCTCAAAGTTCATGGAGATGGGAGGGCGCGCCCACTTCTTCTTGTCATTGGTGGGCAGCAGCTCAATCTCGGCACTGATCTGAGACTCCTTCATCCCTGCCATACGCTTGATCTTCCAGACAATGGCGTTTTCGCTGGCCTTGTACTTGGCCTTGCCCTTCATGCAGATCACCCAGGACCCCACTGGTGTTGAGAGGGGTGGGGATGCGCACCTCAATCTTCTGAGCCAGAAGCGAGGGCTTGAAGTTGGACTTAATGACCACCTTGACCTCAAGCTAGGTGCGGCCCACCTCCCTGACAAGGGGGATGACACGGAAGGGTAGGATGATGTCCTTGGTGGAGCGGTACCTCATGAGCTCACACTCTCCGTCCGGAGGAATGAAGCTGATGCTGCGCTCAGCGTCAAACTTGCTGAGACGCACACACTGGTGGAATGTACAGTCGTCAATGGCTACGGATTGCTTACCGCCACCACCGCCACTCTTGCCTGCCGCCTCATCGGCGCCCCCCTTGCCCTGTTTGTCGATGACGATCTTGTCGTTCATGCCAAATTTGCACTCTGGCATGCCGCTCAGGTAGCTCTTCATAACCACGCGGCCCGAGACGTGGGCGCTCATTACCTGACCTTGTGGAGACATCAGCAGGTTGACATTTACATTTACATTTTAGTCATTTAGCAGACGCTCTAATCCAGAGCGACTTACAGTTAGTGAATACATATTTTATATATTTAAACTGGCCTCCCGTGGGAATCGAACCCACAACCCTGGCGTTGCAAACGCCATGCCCTATCAACTGAGCTACATCCCTGCCGGCCATTCCCTCCCCTACCCTGGACGACGCAGGGCCAATTGTGCGCCGCCCATGAGTCTCCCGGTCGCGGCCGGCTGCGACAGAGCCTGGATTCGAACCAGGATCTCTAGTGGCACAGTTAGCACTGCGATGCAGTGCCTTAGACCACTGCGCCACTCAGGAGTTGACACTCTCCAGCACGTCCAGGAAAAGATCGTGGCGACGGTACTTGATGCCCACGCAACGCCAGCCGACCTGCCCAGTCACCTGACTGGTGATCTGAGACTGCTCCTCCTTGGACTGGCTCTTGATGCCCGTTTGAGTGATGAAGGTCTTCAGTGCCTCAGTCTCCGAGTTCTGGTGGTAGCCAAAGTCCAGGATCTCGTCCAGCAGCTCGTAGATCAGCACAAAGTTGTTCTTGATGTTCTCCTCGCTGATCTTGCCGAAGTAGGCTGTCATGACGTCGCACATCTTGCAGAGGAACTCGAACACCATAGCGGCGTTGACATTCTGCTTGGTGACTGCCGCCAGCCAGATGTTGGAGCGTTTGACGTGGAAGAAGCAGGTGCGGGCGATGTTGGTGACCGGCGAGCGTACCTGCTGCCGCGCATGGATCACATTCACGCGGAACACATCCACCGCATTGCGCCCTATGTCATCGCGGTAGACGCGGGAGATCAGCACCTCCCCCTTGTGGTTGTAGATGAACAATCCTCCAATCATGATGGCAGCCTCTCAGTCATAACAGGCCATGAGGAGTGATTTCTTACTCCAATTCAAGATGTCGACCGCTCCTCGCTTCAAAGCGCCATGTTATAAAGGCTAATCAGCTTTGGAGGTCTACAGTCAGAGCTTTCAAACACATACAAAGTGATTTAAAGTATCAAAGAAGCATAGGATATTATCTTCAATTAAAAGCTGGTCCCTTTGTTAGACTAAGCTATTAAAAGGCAGAACAAAAATACCAACATTTCAGTCCTGTCATCTATAATTGTTCACTAAAAAAGACTGGTGATATTCTTCTCATCCCACCATCGTCTCTCTGGTCTGTGCACTAACTCCCACACACCTAAATCCCTGGACCCTATCCAACTTTTCTCACGAGTAAGGAATGGAGTACGGTTGGTGTGTAGACATGGCTCTACCTTGCTATGTTTCTTTCTTTATTTTATTTAACCTTTATTTACCATAATAAATAAGATAAGTCCATTGAGAACCAGTACTCATTTAAATAACATTGCAACAGTGAACAGGACAACCCACAATACCACTAAAAATAAATAAAACGCTGTACAGAGGAAAGGTACAAATTCATCAAATAAACAACAATAAGAAATGTAAAGTGGGTTAGAGCAGAAACGTCCAAGGCAACACAGCAGACTTAATGATCAGCAGGTACATTGATCAGACAGCAGCTCAGTCAATATGTTTTTGAAAGAGATGAATGTATCAAGTTTGAGGTTCTTTTACAGCTCGTTCCTGTCGTTGGTGGAGGAAAACTGGAATGAATGACGGCCAAAGGAAGTGCAGGCTTTGGGAATGACCAGTGTGATACATCTACCAGAGCGCAGGTTGCTATTGGTAGTGGAGATATTGAAGAGTGAGCTGAGGTAGAGGGGAGAGTGAGCTGAGGGACATGTAAATAAATTGGTACCAGTGGGTCTGACGTTGTGTATGTTACGAGGGCCAGTTGACCAGGGTGTAAAGGTCACAATGTGACAAAGTTGCAGGGGGCACTGGTAACAAAGTGGATAGCAGTGTGATAAATGACGTCTAGTTTATTGAGGGAGGCAAGCCTGTAAACTATATCGCCATAGTCCAGTATTGTCAGGATTGTCATTTTTATGTCTATATGTCTATGTCTTTGGCTGTAAGACACCCCTCTGCACCCTGTAATCACCATACAATGGTATAAGTAGAGCCAAATCTATGGCCAAAATCTGAATAGGTTGAGCAGAAGATAGAGGCTAGTTAGATGCCAGGTGTACTGTAGGTTGTGATGTTGTGTTGTCACCCTCTGGATCCTCAAGGACAGGTGGCCATAGGGTGGCTGTCTAACTGTTGGTTGCAGTTGGATCTTTCTCCCGGTTGCCATGGTGAGCTCTGAGCAGAATGAAGATGAAAAGCGTTAGGGGAACAGTAATCAGATTGTCTCCGGCAGTCTGCCTCTGGATTGATCTTCTCCTGCTAGCCTAGAACACACACACACGCACCCCCAAACTCAGCGTCACAT